>NW_018165030.1:96355-112291 GCF_001263595.1 Phalaenopsis equestris | reverse complement strand
GGGAAACGGTGGTGGAGGTTTCTCACAGTAATTTTCATTGGTGTAAATGGATACTCTAAATCTGGGTACACATGACCCTTCTCTTTTTCGGTATCCACTTTCTCTTTTTCAGTTTCTATTTCTTTTTCCACCCTTGTTTCCAATTCTTTTCCACTTCGTAATTGTATCTCTCTGATTTGTTCTTTTCCTTGGTCTTTAGGATTTGGTTTCACAGTACTTGGAAAAGTTCTTAAGCACAGTAGCGATATGCACTAATTGGTTTTCAATATTCTCAATAGTAATTCCTTAATTTTGTAATTAATTTCCTTGAATTTGTAATTGATTTCCTTGATTGTGCAATGGTTGGCCCATGTTTAATATCATCTCTTCCATAGATAACTTATTCTCCTTAATTTGAGTATTATTGTAGGATAAGAAGGTCTATAGTTAATATTTCCTTGGTTGGATGAATTTCCTAATGGGTTCACTGGGTTGTTTGCCCATTGTTAATTTGTAGTGGAATTGTTATTCCAATTAAAATTTGGATGATTCTTCCAACCTGGGTTATAATAATTTGAATAAGGATTATTGGGTCTTTTAATAGCTTTTAAAGTCTCATATGAAGGTTGAACATCCACAAATTGCCCCGATGAATTCTCTTCCATCATAGGAGGTGTTGGAGAATAATTCATTCCATAATGATCTGATTTCTTTGATATTGCAGCAACCTGTGAAGCTAACGTAGATATTGCATCAGAATCATGGATACTAGCTACTCTTTTAGGATTTACCCATTCAGAGGGCCATTGAAAATTGTTAGTAGCCATCTCTTCTATTAATGAATAAACCTCATCAAAAGGTTTTGACATTAAAGAACCACCAGCCTCAACATCTATAATCAATCTAATACATCCCACTAATCCAATATAAAAAGTTTGAATTATCAACCAATCTAGTAACGAATGATGAGGGCACTTCCTAAGAAGAACTTTAAATCTCTCCCAAGCTTCATATATTTACTCTCCATCAATCTGACGGAACGATGTTATGTCATTTCAAAGTTTAGCAATTTTGGATGGAGGGAAATATTTGGATAGAAATTTCTGTGAAAGTTCTCCCCAAGTTCTAATAGATTCCGATGCTAATAAATTTAACCACATCTTAGTCTTATCCCTCAGTGAAAAAGGAAAAAGTCTAAGTCTCACAACATCATTTGAGACTCTGTCATATTTAAAAGTAGCACACAGTTCTAAAAAACTAGTGAGGTGTAAGTTCGGATCTTCATTTAGTGTACCTTTGAATTGATTGTTTTGTACCATTTGGATAATAGCAGGTTTAAGCTCAACTGAATTAGCAGATACATCAAAATTTTGGATAGATAAGTGAATTTCATCTACTTTAGGATTTGCATAATCTATTAGGGGTCTAGGTTGGTGTTCATTCTCTATTCCTTGATTGTTCAGGTTACTTTCCATTGTATCAGAATTTATAAGTTCTCTTCTTAATCTTCTAATCCTTCTAACGGTGCGTTCTAATTCCAAATCGTAAGGTATAAGACTTTCAGGTCCAAATTTACGCATATAATTTGAAAGCAATACTTAGTAATATAATTAACTAAATATAAAAGTAAGTTGCAATTCAAGTAAAAATTTTCTATTAATCCTAATTTGTCTGTTACTCTAATTGTAATTTTTGTTTTCTCACTCCCCAACAACGTTGCCAAAAACTTGACCGTGACTTTATATATGCTTAAAAATATAAGTATTTAATACTTCTGCTAAAAGAATTAATTCTTCAGCAACTGTACCAAAACTTAATAATAGTTATAGATTTGATAAATATGTAAGTCATATAGGCTCTAATGGAGTCCTAGATATTGATCCCCCAGGGAGTGGTTTAGAAAGTGAACTAACTAAGATTTTAGAAAAGCAATAGTTTAATCACAAAAACGAAGTTCAATTTACTTATCTGTCACTAATATGAAATTGAAATAAATAGGTAATTTTAATAACTATTAAATAACTAATGATACTAAGAAGGGTTTAATTGTGATATTCAATATATAGCAAAGCATACTACTCCTTATCAAGAAATTATAGTGAATGGATAATATGAATTAGTTCAATTTATATTGTGTTAAATAAAAGTATACCTATTCTTTACCCTTTGGTCCAGGCATAAAGAATATTGACTAATCCTACGCTTGTTTATTGAATATGCGGCTAGGCTGGGAGGATACCGGCTCTCACTTTGGAACTCCCACGTTCCCCTCACCTGAGGGCTAACACTTACACTTCAGCACCCAAATGATAGGACCGAATTGAGGATTTTAGTCTGTCACTCTAAAATCTCTAATTCTACTCCCGATAATATTATTTCCTTATTTATTTGCACCCAACTTCCAAGGGCTTTGGCCTCCCTAAATCTTGGATATAATCTTCATTTTAGCTGTAAAATCATCATTATTTAACAAATCAATTGGCCAGATTGAAAGTAAATTAAGATTGAAGTAAAATTTCTTAAACATTTTCATGGCTTCACCAATTCAAATCACCATTTCACAAATCTCAAGACAAGGAGAAAGACAGAGAAAACTACTCAGATCTCATGGAGAAAACACAACAAAACTTGAAATTCATATATAAAATCAAAGTCGTACAAACTACAATAACTAAATAACTTATCTCTAATTTCTCCCTAAGAACACTCCTCAAAGATCCTCTGAATCTCTTCCTTTCTTTATAGCATACAGAATTCCTCTTTGAAGTAGCAAGGAAGAAGAAATCGCTCCCTTTCCCTCCACTCTTACAATCTCTCGGTCGTCGGCCTACAGGACAAAATTCTTTAAATGCCCCTCCCAAAATGCCCCTCCTGGTATGAAAATTTGGGAGCAAAAAGGACCAAAATGTAGAAATTTGAACTACGGCCCACATTCAAATTACCAAAAATTATTTTAAAAAAAAGCTAAATTACCAAAATGCCCCTCCTGTAGGCCCCACGGACTTCTGAAGAATTTTGTCCTGTAGCCTCGGGAAGTATGTGGGTAGTAGGGTTCAATTGGGTGAGATTAGGCTACAGGTAAATACCTCCCAAATGCCGTAGTTCAAATTTCGTCCTGTAGGTATATTTCTACATTTTGGTCTTTTTTGCTCCAAATTCGCTCATTTTTGCATCCTTTTGCTCCAATGACCTTTTGCTCCAATGACCTTAACTCATCATTTATGCAATAAAACATAAAAAATACCTTTATTTAAAGTGCAATAACATCAAAAAGAGTATAAAATAGGTATGAAAATCTCAACATATTTAGGTATGAAAATCTCGAGTATAAAATAGGTATGAAAATCTCAACATATTTTCCTTGGGTTAGTTTACTTTTGAGTTTTGGCCATTTGGGGCTCCATTGGGCTGGCTGTTTCCGGTGGCTGAGGTGGTGGTTGGCCAGAGTTCAGTCACTTATTGGGTTAGGGAGGCTAGGGGGTGCTTAATGATTTTTAAACCCTAATGTAAGGCATGATGGCAAAGATATTTCAATTTTGTCCAAATATGGGTGAAATCCCTTAAATCAAGGGACTATTTGTCCATAGCTCAGATAGGGTCAGCTGGGTCAGTCTAGCATGGTCACTATGGTGTACTTGATGGTCGTAGAAGCTCTAGTTTGATTAATTTTGTATGACTAAGTCCATTTTAGTGCATGGGTTTTATTTGGGTCAAATTGGTTTGAAATTTGATTTGGGCTGGGCTAGCCATGACATTAGACTCAATTGGTTGAGAAACTTGGTGTAGATGATTGTTATAAAGAGTTTAGAAAAGATTTGGAGTGCTTTTGAAATGGTTTGATAGGTTAATTTCAAAGAGTTTGGGCATTTGAACAATTTGGGGATGTTTGGCTAGACTTTGGTTTGAGTTAGGATAGAGTTGGGCCAAGTTCAAATTAAAGGTTACAAATGGTCTAGAGGGATGTTATGAAGAGTTCTTAACATCAATTGGGTGTCATATTTGGGGTTTGGGCATTAAATTTTGTGACATTTGGAGAAATGGCTAAATTGGGGCAAATTTAGGAATTTTGGATTTGGGTTGAAACTGAGTGAAGTTGAAACATGACCAAGGCCAATTGAGGGTTCAATATGGTGTGTAGGAATGTTATAAAGGTTTTGAGATTAAAATTGGAGCAAGTATGTGGGTAGTAGGGTTCAATTGGGTGAGATTAGGCCAAATGGTTAAAATTAGGAATTTTGGTTTGGATTGAAATTGGGTTCTCAGTGTGAGTCAATTGGACTTGGATTTGGTTTAAACTGAGTTTGGTCATGGTAACTTTGAATTTATAACTAAAATTAGGGAATGTTAGGATCAAATTGATCGCCATCAGGGGTGAATTTGAGGAAATTAGGCCTTTAAGTGAAATTTGGGTTTTTTTGTCAATGTGGGTCAGATTGAGTTCAATTGAAGGGTCCAAATTGGTTTTGGAGAAATTTGAAATGATTTTAAAGGTTTTGGAAAAGTTTGGGGTGCCAAGGGTATTTTTGTAATTTTGACCCTAATTTTGGGGGTATTTTGGTAATTTTGGGGGTATTTTGGTAAGTTTGGCAATTTTGGAAGGTTTTGGGCAATTTGGGTAGTTTCAAATGGTTTGAGATGATTTTTTAATAAATTTAGGTATTTTGTGTGAAATTGGGAATTTTGGTCAAACTTAGGGTTTGGGGGTGTTTTTTGTAAATTGGGTAGATTTGGGGGCCAAAAGGCTAAGTTTGGTATTTTGGCAAAAGTGAGGTGCCAACCACCCTATTTGAGCCACGAACCAATCGAATCTCCATTCGAGTCCACTATGTACTGGTCTTATCTAAACCCTAGCCTAGAGCTAGTGGGTCTAGGGCGCCATCTACATGAGTCTGCTAAAAGATCAAGGGGTAAAAATAAACAAGTTTGGGTTTAGGGTTGTGAGTGGGATGCAATGTGCAAGTGAGTGACAGTGTACGCACTAGCCCAACACCAACACCCAGGGTCCATACTAAGGTCAAGCAATCCTATGGGGACTCACCATGAGCTCCCCCACATTGACCACACCTACTAAGTGCTAGAGGTTAGGACCAATATATGGAACTTTAAGTTGAACAAAGATGAGTTTAAAATTTCTAATGGTGACGGTTTCTTTTCTAGTCCTCTAGGAATAGTCAATAGGAAAGTCCTATGGCTAGACCCTAAGGTACTAAAGAGGAAACTAGACCTCAACCAAAATTAAGGTTAAAAAATGGATCACAAATAGGTGTGTTGTACTAGGAAAGTACACCGCGCGTATTGGCATTGACCGACGAGATCAACAACACCAACATACACTATGAAGAGTAGAATTAGGTGACAGTAGTCGGACAGACCGACAATCCCAACAAAGATTTGATTTAAATTGAATATCTCAGAGATTTAATTTGGAATTCAATTTAAAATTTGAGGGAGATGATATTATGCACAAGGAAACTAGATTGAGTGAAAAATTGGAAGCTCAGAAAAAGGAATAGGTCGTTAAAGCCTACCACGAATGTAATGATGGGAATAGGACGCCAAGGCCTACCCCGATCATGAGGATGGGAACAGGACATCTAAGTATTTCACACAAGCAAGGATGGGAAAATGACATCGAAGCCTACCCCAAAAGTGAGGATGGGAGTAGGACATTTAAGCCAACTCCGAAAGTAAGGATGGGAATAGAACGTCTGAGCCTATCTCGCAAATAAGGATGGGAATAGGACGTCTGTGTCTATTCCGCAAGTAAGGATGGGAATAAGATGTCTAAGCCTACCTTGAAACTGAGGATGGATGAGAATAAGATGTCATACTCCATTTAAGGTGGCCTTATACCTATCTCAAAGATTGGTGTCACATTAGAGAGGAAAGCTTTGGGACTCATATCAAACCCAAATGATGACAAGGGAAATAACTGCTTTGTTGCGGAGGAAAGCACTGGGACTCATATCTAACCCAACAGGTGGCGGAAAAACATATTTGTCACACTAGGAAGAAAAGCTCTGTGGCTCATATCCAACCCAAATGGTGGCAACGGAAATATCTGCTACGTTGGGGAGGAAAGCATTGAGACTCACATCCCACCTAGGAGGTAGCAGGAAAATATATTTTTTGCGCTAGGAAGGAAAGCTCCAGGACTCATATTTAACACCAATGATGACAAGGAAAGCATATGCTACATTAGGGAGGAAAGCACCGTGACTCACATCCAACCGAAGAGGTAGTGGGAAAATATATCAGTCATGCTAGGAAGGAAAAGTCTGGGACTCATATCCAACCCAAATGGTGACAAGGGAAATATTTGATATGTTGGGAAGGAAAGTAATTGGATTCACATCCAATCCAAGAGGTAGCTGGGAAATATCTCTGTCATGCTAGGAAGGAAAGCTCTGGGACTCATATCCAACCCAAATGGTCATAAAGAAAATATCTGCTACGTTGGGGAGGATAGCATTTGGGACTCACATCTAACCCAAGAGGCAACTGAAAAATATATTTGTCACACTAAGAAGGAAAGCTATGGGACTCATATCCAACCCAAATAATGACAAGAGAAATATCTGCTACATTACGAAGAAAAACATTGGGACTCACTTCCAACCCAAGAGGTTGCAGGAAATCATACCTGTCATGCTAGGAAGGAAAGTCATGGGAGTCATATCCAACCCAAATGGTGACAAGGAAAATATATTATACATTGGGGAGGAAAGTGCTGGGAATCACATCCAACTGAAGAGGTAGCATGAAAATAAATTTGAATCTCGGTACTGACCCTAAGAACAAGATAAAAATAACGTAGAGAATTTGTGGTGTTAAGCTCATATATATGTGACATATGAAGATTGACATAGGTGTAGAAATTAGTTTAGATTAGGATATTCGTGCTACACAAGCAAAGAGTGAGAAACCTCGAACTCAAGAGAAACAAACTCAAGAAAATTTTTATTTTCTTTGCTTGTTGTCTTTATCACATTTAATTATCAAAGTGCATTTTTATAATTTAATTTTCATTTGTTGATTTTAAAAAAAAAATTTAAATTTTAATGCTAAACTTTTGTTATTTTGCTCTTTGTTCATTATAATCCAGAATCAATGTATGGTTACACGGCTTTTTATCAATCACACACAAGTGCAATTCGACAAACATGTTGAAATCTGCAAGAAATTTCATTAATCTGCTTAAAATATTTGTTACAGACTGAATACATGCTAAAAGCATTAAAAGAAAATCAAGTTGAATACATCTGAAACATCATATGTTGAACACATGTCATATATGCTGCTTTAACACAGTGCAAAAGGTGACAATTTGTCTATTTGTCCTCTGTGAGATGAGCTCTTAATCAAGTTGACCTACTATGTCATGCTCCAGGACAAGAATTCCTTTTACGTATGCTTAGAGGTGCAAACATCTCATAGCTCATATGAGCGCATCTCCTCTAGCTCTGGATTTGGTTGGAACCCATATGACATCTTGTTATCGTCCATCCTCTTGAAACTCACAAGCCCTATGCGGTGGCGTACCCTTGGAATGAAGTGCTTAGCGAGGTTTGATCCATTTACTTTTAGAGTCAGCACTAAACCCATTGATAGTAGAATCTCAACGGATCCTCTGAGTTCCCCGAAAGGAGGAAAGTTTCCTTGGCTAACAGAGATGATCAACAAAAGAAGGACTCTGTCCAAAGCGTCA
The DNA here is from genome assembly GCF_001263595.1 of Phalaenopsis equestris. Lineage (NCBI taxonomy): Eukaryota > Viridiplantae > Streptophyta > Magnoliopsida > Asparagales > Orchidaceae > Phalaenopsis > Phalaenopsis equestris. The sequence goes on along the minus strand of NW_018165030.1, from coordinate 104,604 downwards.
TACCAGAGAAGGAATTTAAACAAATGGTCAAACAAGTTCAGGATGATTTAGCCCGATCTAAGGGTGGTACATTGAATTTAAAGGGTAGACCCTACTCGGACAAGTTTGATGCCGGACCCTACCTTAAGGGCTATGTATACCCAAACTTTAAGATAATTGATGGGACTAGAAATCCTAGACGGCATATAGCGTGTTTTCGAGCCAGTTCTAGCAATATAGGAGGTAATGAAGCCTTAATTTTCTTTCAGTTTGTCAGTATCTTATCAAGGATGGCATTTGATTGGTATGTCAAATTGTAGAACATATAATGAAGACATTCTTTGACTTAGAACAATTGTTCGTAAAAAAATTTACCTGAGCGCAACATCATGTTTCTATTTGAGATCTCACAATAGAAAGGCAAAAGCCTAACGAGACATTAGTGGAATATATACTGAGGTGAAGAAACCTTAGCTAAAAATGTGAACCTCAGCTACAAAAATACCTTGCAATTAAGATTATACTCAAAAGCATCCTTGGGTAAATAACTTCCATGCTTAAGGGACTCACCATTAAAATCCTTCAAGAAGTTACTCAGCAAAGCTAGCAATATGCAAGAAGAAGTCAAGCATATGGATTATCATGAGAAGGCCAAGACCAAGAAGTCCAGGACAACCAGGACAGGACAACCAGGATATTCGACAAGAAGTCTGGAATGGTGGCAACAATGGATAAGGGAAAGAAACAAATGAAGAATCAAGTAGAGTATTCTCATCAGAATTCAAAACCGTCATCATAGCATAGCCAACCGTAACAAACACAGCAGCATGGTTAGCCTTGCCAGTAGCCACACCAGGGATGACCATATTGAGCAGAGGGTAGAACGGGTCCAACTCTTTCGGAACAATTGAAAGCAGTATATTCCTTCAAAGATGAAGTTGTACCCAAAATGTTCAAAAGTCTAATGAAGAGCCTGAGTTCAAATTTCAGATCCAAGGAAACTTGAGGAAGTTGACAAGAATGATTAGCCCAATTATCGCTTGTACCGCAGATTTCTTGAACAAACTATAAAAGAATATTTCATTTTCAAGAACTGGCTCAAAGGAAAATCTTAAGGAAGGGAACATAACAATCTCAAAGGAATATCTAAAAGAACTTGAAAAAGGTTCTTTAAAAATGATTTTGGCTGAGCCAATTGCTCTGATAGATCCATATCAGAGAAAGATGGATGGAGTACAGTTTGGAGCAAGTCATCCAAAAAGAGATTGAATCAAATTTAAATCTCTTCAGCACAAACAATCGTTCAAAGTCTACAGCCTGCTCAGCCAAAAATGAAGATTTTACCAGATAAATTACCGCAACCAGAAGAGAAAGAGAAGAGTGACACATGCAGACTAATAGTGCGGGGGTAGGATAGAGGCTTCCACTATTAGATTGGTTGTCTCAGATTTGAGGAAGAAAATCCTCGAATCATGATTAAATTTTTGCCCCACCTTTTTGCCCCACCAAGGTATTATGAATATAATGATTATGATTTTAGCTACATTTTATTTGTGCTAGTGATAACATAATTGACTTTGCTCAATCTAACTCCAATCAAGATTCTCAAACCAATCCTCAAATCGTACTCAAGTCCAATGAGCTCATTAAAGAGAATGAAGAAGACATTGATTATGCCAGTTATGATAACACCGAGAGTGAGGAGCCAGTCCTCGAGTGTCACGGTGCACCACTTGCTATCAACTCAAATTTTTTCGATGAAGAAGAAGAGACACCAGAAATTTTTCCTACAACATCTCAATAAGAAGAAATCACAGAGATAAATCTAAGGAGCGGGAAAGTGTTATCCTCGAGGTCCTCGAGTCCTCGAGGTCAGCTCCATTGGATAAAGGAAAAAAAATAGTAACTCAAGAAAGGCTAGTTCAACTTCCGCGAGTGGAAGAACCACATAGCCAAGTAAAGATCAAAGGATTATAAAAAGTGGATTATAATGTGCTAGCTCATCTTAGAAGGCTTCCAGCCAAACTAAGCTTTTATGATGCTCTGATTCTGTCAAATAACATGAGAGAGTCTCTAGTTACAGTTTTGCTTGACCAAGAGATTTTCTTAGCTCAGTTGGCCAACACATCGTCAGATGAAGTTTGTTTGTTAAAGGAATAGCCTGGGATAACCTTCACAGATGAAGACTTGTTGCTCGAAACTACTGACCACAACCGACCGCTCTATATCTCTGTTAATATCAACAGATTCCTGTTGCAAGAGCTTTGATGGATCCTTGAATATCACTCAACCTAATGAGTCTACGGACATTAGAATATTTGGATATTGAAGCTCAAGAGCTTACAGCTGATAAAATTATGTTAAGAGAATTCAACAAAATAGAAGAAACCACAATACAAGATATCCTCAGAAGTTGTGGAGAAAATTGAATATGAGTTGATGTATGATCGGATCAACCACTATGTGAATGCCATGACCCTTACTCCAATCCACCCTCAAAAGGTTGAGATTTTAGAGGTAAAGGAAGTTTGTAGTGTTTATTTAAAGCCAATCAAGTTTTACCATTCTAATCCTTCTAGTTGTTCTGAAATTCATGTAAATTTAGAAGAGGATTCTAATGAATTAATGAAATTATCTTTAGGTTACTTTTCTCCTTGTGTACAAAAGTTAGTTCAACAGGGATATGTGCTAAAGCAAATGAAAAAAGCTAAGCTACAACTTTTTGAGAAATTGTGGAACGTTAAAAGTCGAACCCCTAGCTCGAAAAAGGGTCTCGGATTTGGTATTGTAGGACCAGTCGATGATTTAGAATTTTGCATGGCCGTTATTAGTGAATTAAAAGAGGATTGTCTTGATGTAGAGGATGACTCTAAAGATCAGTTAATAGAAGATGCCCTGCCAGAGATTGAAGAAGAAATTAATTCAACTATTGATTAATTGAAGGAGGTCAACCTCGGGACTGAAGAACAACCCCAACCAACATTTATAAGTTCTTTGCTGAATAATGAAGAATCTATGGAGCTAATTAAGCTATTATCACAATTCAAGGATTTTTTTTCCTGGAGTTATGATGAAATTCCAGGGTTGTCTTCAAAGGTCCCTGTACATAAACTCGGGGTGGACAAAGATATGACCCCAGTAAAACAAGCTCATAGAAGAATGTTCCTCAAAATATAGCAACAAGTCATTATTAAGGTAAAGAAATTAATAGACACTAACTTTGTAAGAGAAGAGCAATACCCCATATGGTTAGCTAATATTCTACAAGTTAAGAAACATAATGGACAAATCCGTATATATGTCAACTTCAGGGATTTAAACAGGGCATGTCCAAAAGATGAGTTCCTATTACCGATACCATAATTAATGGTGGACATCACATATGCACATGAGATATTCTCTTCCATGAATGGATCATCAGGTTACAACCAAATCAAAATGGCTCCAGAGGATGCAACAATTACAGCTTTCAGGACACCGAATAAAATCTTTTGCTACATAGTGATGTCATTCTACTAAAAGAACACCAGTGCAACATATCAATGAGCTATGAAGAAGATCTTTGACGACCTCATTCACAACCAATTGGAATGCTACGTGGATGATTTGTTCATCATGACAAAATAGAAAATATACCATTTATATGATTTGAAAATCATGTTTGAACGATTACGACATATTAATTTCAACATGAATCCCTTAAAATGTGCCTTCGCTATTACCTCCATGAAATTTCTAAGATTCGTTGTCTGTCATCGGGGAATCGAGATCGACCCAGATAAGATTAAAGTTATCTTTGAAATACCTCCTCCCAAAAACATTAAATAACTACGTTCCTTCCAAAGAAATTTGTCATGTCTGAGACACTTTATTTCTAATCTCTCATGTAGGTGTCAACCCTTCTCGAAATTAATTAAAAAGACATCAAATTTATTTGAGAAGAGAAATGTCTGCAGGCCTTCAAGGACGTTAAACAATATTTAACGAAACCTTCTATTTTAGTAGCCCCTATCCAGGGAAAACTATTTATACTTTATACAGCGACCTTAGACGACTCACTCAGAGCCTTGATAATTTGGGTTAATGATGAGCATAAGAAAAAAGCACTCGTAACGTCCAACAATGAATTTTCAGATCAGCATATACTACATGTAGGACAGCCCAGTGTCAGGCAGTGGGAGATGTACTTTGACGGGCCTTCATTAGCCAAAAAAGAGAAAGGATCAAGAATAGTTATACCAAACAAAGCAAAAATTTCACTAATTTTCATCACGCTAGATAAGAGCATGTTAAGATTCTCCTATCACTTGATAGCGTTGTGAACAAACAACAAAGCAGAATAAAAAGCACTAATCATTGGATTGGAATTGGAAATCTCAATGGATATAATAGATATTATTGTCTATAGCGACTCACAACTCGTCAATCAATAAGCTGTCAGACAATATCAGATTTTAAAGCAAAGACTAGTAGAATATCATCAGACACTATGAACCTGCTTGAACAGATCCCTAGTGTGACTCTTTATAGGATTCCAAAGGGAGATAATGCCCATGTCAATGCTTTAGCAAAACTATCCACAGAATTGGCACGTCCCCCGAAGGATTCCATTGACACTACAGTACAACGGCGTCAGGTTCTATCTCGGATTTACCTGACAATCTATAGGTAAGAGCTACACTTTAAAGTAAATTTTTTTTATATTCACCAAATATTTTTCTCACATTGCCTGGATCCAAAATTTTGAAATTTTTGTGAGATTTTGAGAAAATGCTTTGGTGAAAAACTCTTACTTAGTGGATTGAGTATAAAGTGGTTTTCATTTTTTATTTTTTGAATTTTGGGATTTATTCATAATTTATTTCAAATTTTTTTAGATTTCCTATGACACCTAGATCAAGACTAGATCGAGCACTAGATCGAGTAAAAGGGAAATAGAATATGACGAGCAAATATTTATTAGCTTTATGGCCAGTGCTCGATTTCATAGTCTTCAGAAAAATAAAAAAGTGATTCAGGACCGAGGTTTTAAAAGTCCGGAAGGAGAAGTTGAATGATTAAATATCGGTTGGGAGTGGGAAAACTTTTGCTATTTTACTGCTGATGCGATAGTTGGGATTGTGATGGAATTTTATGCCAACCTTCTCGAGGCTTCTGATGATTTTATTTTTGTTCAAGGAAAAAGGGGGGAGTTTATCCCAAGAAAAAATAATGAGTTTTATCAATTAAAAGATGTTTATAGATGCTAGTATCATTCGTTTCTGCTATAGATCAAGCCTTAGATGAAGTTATTTCTTTTCTAACTAGTGAGAAAGGGTCTTGGAAAATAAAAAAATGGAGTTAAAGTTAACTTTCCCCTTTCTATTATTGTAGTGTCTAAGGTTTGACATTATTTTATTTCTGAAAGGATGATTCCAACGAACCATCATAGTGAAGTAACCATCCTTAACTATTGTATTTAGCAAGTGATGGTTATAAATGTAGGCTCTATCATTAATATGAACATTTGATCTATTGCTCTAGGAGAGACCACTGGTGGATTGACGCACCCTGCTCTCATTTACACACTTTGTGAGCATGTAGGAGTTGATTTCAGACCTGATGAGGAGAGGATTGAGCCTCAAAGACCGATTGGGCCTGCCAACATTAAGTTTTATGAGTCCCATGTTGATTGGTGATCTGGAAGACAACCCAAGGATATTCCTTCTACTCTTACAACCCCTACTTTTAGTGAGCCTACTTCAAGTGACCCCAGCAACAGGGAGTTATTGGACCAGATGATAATTCAGCAAGTAGATATTTTGAGGATGGATCATAAGATGCAGAATATGGAGGCCAGAAATGCTCACACGGATGATCTAATTTGCTAGAAATTTGAGTATGATGCTGCCTATGACGATGTTTTAGTAAGGTACCTGGAGGGGAGACCATACAGTTCAGTTCCCTATTCATCCTACTTATACTCCATGTTAGCATCAAAAGTTAGATGTCGATGATGAATAAGATAATGACTGGTGATCTTTTTGTTTGTTTGTTTGTGTTTGTACTGTGTGATTGTATTGTTTGTGTTGTGATGTTGTTGAAGACTTTATTTTTTTATGTAATGTGAAACTGTAATGTGTAAAAGTGTTTTCTTTCTTAGATTTTAGTTTAGTTCTGTTGTTATTTTCAACACTTTGTTATGTATTGTGATTAGTTCTTTCTCAGCAAATTTTATATGTATTTCTTTCTCAGGTGATTAGTTCTTTCTCAGCAAATTTTATATGTATCATATGCAATTTATTGTTTTTAGCCTTGTAGTTTTCATTTTGGCACCTACAATATTTTAAAATTTATGTTTAAAAATTAAAATCTCCAATAGGTATGAGTTTCTTATGTATTTAATGCTTTCTTTCACCCTTCATTTTTTAAGTTCTTCATGTAAAAATCTTTTAAAAATTTAAGTTTGGGTGGGAGAAGAAAAATCATCTTTAGAAAGAGAGAAAGAACTTAATTTTATTTGTCCTCACTTAACTATATTTTCAAAATTTTAAATTTAGCATGACCTTTGGTATTAGGGGTTAACTTGAGATAACTATATTTATTTTTCTAAATATATTGTAAATTTAAGTAAAATTTTCCAATAATAAAGGTTAATTCTAGGAGATAAGATATTTGGTAAAAGAGAATAAGACTATATTTTCCTATAAGTAAAGAAATTTGCTTATTTTTAGTAAAGGAAATTTGTATTTTTGAAGTATTAAAAATCTTAAAAGATTCATGTAAAAAGAAAAGAATTAAATATTATAAAATCTTTAAATTAATATAAATTTGTTAAGTAAACAGATGTAAAAAGTTTTTAACTTTAAGAAGAGGATAGTGAAGTTCAAAATCATTAAAGGCTGTCCAGATATAGTAATCCTCACATATATAAAAGAAAAAAAAAAGAAAAAAAAAAGAAAAAGAAGAGAAAACAGTTAAAAAGAATAAAGGATGTGGGGAGAAGCTTGAGGAGACGCCTATATAAAAATTGGTTTCACTTGAATCAACTTATGGAAATAGACTTGAACACATTTTTCTAAACTTTTGATTTGAATATTAACTTAATTATTAATAAAGTTTTATGAATTTCTTTTCCATATGATTTTTCTAAGTGACTTTAATATAAAAAATTGCAATTTTTCTTAAAAAGAATAGAGTATTAGAAACCTTAGACTTAATTACTGAATATCCTTACACCTTTAGTATTAACTAGAGTTGTTTTGAATTTTTCTTAAGTTAAACTATTATATTTAGAGAACTAAAATATGGAAGTCTTAAAGTTAAATTCTTTACCATAAGTCATATTTTTATGTAGTAGAGAAGTTAATTGAGGACATGTAACATGTAAGTTTGGGGATTTCGGTACACTGAAAATATATGCATTTTTAGATCCATATCTTATACCTATTTTTTGTGATATTGCACTTTAATAGAAGGTATTTTGATGTTTTCTTGCAGGTTGTGGATTTTTAGGGCTTAAAGGAATTTTAGGGCTTAAAGTAAAAAGGAAGCAAAAAAGATGAAATTTGGAGTCAAAATGACATTTTTAAGGAAACACTCAGCGCCGACAGCGCCAAGGTCAGTGCCGACGGCACAAAACAACTGAAAGCTATAGGATTTTTCCTCAGCACCGACGATGCCAGACCAGTGCCGACAGCGCCAAAGCCGGTTTAGACCCTGTTTCTAGAAGGTTTGATGTATTTGGATGATTTTTGAAAAGTTTTTTAAGGCACCTCTTGGAGAACCAATCTTGGGCTTTATTTGGAGCTGAATTTTATCAGAAAAGGGGCTCCTCTATGTTCATTTTTTTCTCTACAACATTCCACCACGCTACATTTCCATAATCCATCTTCACTCCACCACATATTGGAGTCAATTAGTAATTTTGCTTTCATAGATTAGAGTTTTTGTTGTGAGATTTAGTGTGAAACTTTCTGTAAGAGTGTTGGAGAAGGAGAAAAGTAAGAGTTCTTCTTCTTGCATTTCTAAGAAAAGGCTACAAAGAATTTCCTTTGAGAAAGAGTTCCAGATAAGTTTTTTTGTTTATTTAGTGTTGTATGAACTTTCTTTTATATATGAAATTTTATTTTTATGGTATCTCTCTCATGAAGTCTGAGTAGTTTTCTCTGTCTTTCTCCCTACTTTGAGATCTGGTGAAATGAAGAGATAATATGAATGTGCTGTAATTAAAATTTAAAATAAATTTTGATGATATTTCAACTCCACAACTCCAAACTTAATTTACTTTT
>NW_018165030.1:61874-96278 GCF_001263595.1 Phalaenopsis equestris | reverse complement strand
CGTTTTACAACAGAAGTGAGGGTCACATTTGATTTCATGAAGGAGAAATTCGTTTAAGAAATTAAGTGCAAATAATTAAGGAAATATTCTTTGTTGGGTGTAGAATTAAAGAATCTTTAGGGTCATGGACTAAAATCCCCAATTTGGTCTTAGTGTTTAAAAAATAAAGCGAGAGTTAGCCTTCAGGTGAAGGGAAGTGGGAGCTCTTGAGTGAGAGCCGGTATCCTCCTAGCCTAAGCACGGATTTATGGACTAAACCTAAGATTAAGCAATGATTTTCTATGCACTGTATCAGGGTAGAGAATTAAAATTGCTCTTATTTGACACAATATAAATTATAAACATTTATTTCTTCTCATTTCACCAGAATTTCATTGTAGTGGGAATGATGCTTTTTCACATAAGAAATCTTCATTACATAAATATAGTCAGTAGATTAGCAGTTATTATTAATAATTTGCATTTCAATTTTGCTAATAGTTAAGTAATATTTGTTAGTTAACATATCAACATTCAAAATTAGTGACAGTGATTTCTTTTGATTTTCTGTAAATTTTCTGGTAAAACTTATCATTGTTAATTTACACTTTCCCTGTGGGATCGATATTTGGGGCTTAAATAGAAAGTCCATAATTACTTGATAATGATATGTATCCTTGCATAGAATTTGAATGTCATTATTAATTACCTATAACTATATATATTTTACACAACTTAATTTTCATACAAGGATCAAGTTTTTGGCGCTGTAGTGGTGTCAACTTCATAAATCCTTACATATAAAAAATCAGGAACAACAAGTCACCTGATACTATGTTTGGTCTCCATCGCAGGGAGCAAGCCTCTCTTTAGCATACTGATGCCTCTGTTGAGAAACCCCATCTCATGACATCACCATCAAAGCAAAAGTTATGGGCACCTAAAGTTGTCGTAGTGATATGGTCAATGAGTCTATAAGGCAGGATCATGGAATGAAGCAAGGGTCCGAAGTATACGATATCGTTGCAGCTATCGCTACCAAGTTAGATGAACAAATGGAAGATGTTCAGCAGAGTCCCCAAGATCTTAAGATGATACAAGAATCAATAATTGAAGAAAAGGTTAAGAAGCTCGGGAGCAAGATTTCTGAGTTAGCCCGAGAACATGGGGGTTCTGCTCATGATGATGACAAAGATTTTGACATTAACAATTATCTTACTGAAGACTTCATGGATATTCTTGTCATCAAAACCAGAGCTGTTGCATCTATGCGCGACACCCAACCTCTCGCTGAGGGGAACATCGTAGATCAGTGTCGGGTTTGTTCTATTAAGGGTTGAGCAAATTAGCCAAATGGAGAAAATGATGGAAAAGATGGCAACTTCCATGGCTGCCATGGATACAGTTTATTGATAGTCTCAAGCACAATAGTTAGCTTCTCCAGAAGTCAATCAACCAGAGATTATACATATCATCGATGAAAGAATGGAAGTTGCCTCTGCTAATAGAGATGATCAACAGAAAACAGATCCTCCAGAAAATGAATTTAAATAGATGGTCGAACAAGTTTGGGAGTTCATAGCCCAATCCAAGAGTGGTGTATTTATTTTGAAGGGTAGAACCTACCCAAAAGAGTTTGATGTCATACCCTACCCTAATGGTTTTGTGTCACCAAACTTTAAGATATTTGACGGGACTGGAAATCCCATACAACACATAACACATTTTTGAGCCAGTTGTGGTGATACCGGAAGTAAAAAAGCCTTGCTTTTCTCTTAGTTTGTCAACAACCTATTAGGAATAACATTTGATTGGTATGTCAAGTTGCCCAACAAATCATTAAAGACATTCGCTAAGTTGGAAAAGATATTTGTAAGGAAATTTGTCAGAGCGCAACATCATGTTTCTATTGTAGATCTCATAGTAGAGAAACAAAAGCCCAATGAGACTCTAGTAGATTATATCTTGCGGTGGAGAAACCTTGGTATGAAATGTGAATTGTAACTATAAAAACATCATGCAATTGAGATTCTTCTCAAAAGCATCCATGGGCCAGTAGCTTTCATGCTTAAGGGACTCACCATCAAGTCCTTCAAGAAAGTACTTAGCAAAGCTAGCAATCTACAAGAGGCAGTTAAACACATGGATTCTCATGAGAAATGAAAAAAGACCATAATAGCCTGAATGTTTGATAAGAACTCCGGAACAAAGGCAACGGTTGATAAGGGAAAGTAGCCAATGAAGATACATGCAGAACATTCTCATCAAAGTTCCCAGTCATCATCACAGCATGCTCGCCAAAGGAACATAACAATATGGCTAGTCTAGCCAACAGTTGCATCAAGGAGGATCATATCAAAAAAAGAATGGTCTGACCCTTTTGGAACAAAAGAAAGCAATATATTCCTTCAAAGATGAAGCTATATCAGAATGTTTAGAAGTCTCATGAAGAAGCCTGAGTTCAGATTGTCAGATCTAAATAAACCTGAGGAATTTAGCAAGAAAGATTAGGCCAATTATTTACCATAACACATAATGCTTGGACATATTATAGAGGACTGTTTCATTTGGTAGGATTGGCTCGAGAAAAATCTTAAAGAAGGGAATATAACGATCCCAAAAGAATATTTAAAAGAACATGAAAAAGGTTCTATAAATATGTTTTCGGCCTAGCCGATAGCTTTGATAGATCTATATTCAGAAAAAAATGGAAGGAGTACAAATTGGAGCAAATTATCCAAGAAGATACTTGATCAGATTCAAAGTGCTTTAGCTCAGGAAGTCGTTCAGAGTCTACAACCTGCTCAGCCCGAGATGGAGATTTTGCCAGAGAAACCACCATAACCAGAAGAGAAAGAGAAGAGCGACGTCATGGAGATTGATAGTGTCGGGGATAGGATAGGGGCTGCCTTTATTTGATTGATTGTCTAAGATTCAGAGAAGAAAATCCTTAAACCCCTGACCATGTATGATTATCTTTTTGGCCCACCGTGGTATTATGACTATGTTGATTATGATTTTAGCTACATTTTAACTATTTCTAGTGATAACATAAGTGAATTTTCTCAATCTAACTCCTATCTCGATTCCCATACTGATCCTCAAATCGTACATAATTTTGATGAACCCGTTAACAAAAATGAAGAAGATATTGACAACACCGATTACCATAGAACAGGGAGTGAGGAGCGAGTCCTCGAGCGTCATGGTACACCACTTGCCATAAATTTGGTTCTCTCCGATGAAGAAGAAGCAACATAAAATATACCTGCAACATTGCAAGAAGAAGAAGAAATCATAGAGATAAACCTAAGGAGAGGAAAGGTATTACTCTCGAGGTCAGCTCTAGTAGACAAAGGAAAACAAATATTAATTCAAGAAAAGCTACCTCCACCACCAATAGTGGAAGAAAAAAATAATCCAGTAAAGATCTAAGGATTATATAAATTGGATTATAACGTGCTAGTTTATCTTAAGTGTTTGCCGGCCAAACTAAGCATTTATGATGCTCAGATACTATCAAGGGTGATGAGAGAGTCCTTGCTTATAATCTTGCTTGAACCAGAGATTTGCTTAGCTTAGTTGGACAACATATCCTTGGATGAAGTTTTATTGTTAAAGGAACAGCCTGGGAAAAGTTTTACAGATGAAAACTTGTTGCTTGGCACTACCGACCATAGCTGACCGCTCTACATCTTTGTTAATATCGGTAGATTTGTATTGTCCAGAGTCTTGGTGGATCCGCGAGCATCACTAGAGTTAATGAGCCTACGGACATTGAAATATTTGGATATTAAATCTCAAGATCTTACAATCGATAAAATGAGGTTAAGAGGATTTAATCAGAAGGGAGAAAACGCCCTTATATCAATTACGTTACTTATGAAAGTTAGAGAACTAGTAACAACTAAGAAATTCCATATCATCGACGTCGAGACCTCTTTCAATGCTTTACTTGTTTGACCATGGATTCATGAGCACAACAAGGTTTTATCTTCTCTACCTAAATGCGTAAAATATTACAAGGAGGGATAAGAACATTGCATCAAAAGAGATTTACAACCATTCTCAGTTCATGAAGTTGGCAGTCATGAAGATGCTGCTTACTACTCGACTCTAAAGAAAATTGCCTTCTCTCATGAAATTATCACAAATAAAAGTGAAGATTCAGAAGGAGCACTAAGATAAAGCCATTCAGCTCCGCTTCAATATTCTTCCACCACGCTTCTATGACAAGTTGGTGGGGGTTATTTTAGTTTGTGCACCAAAGGTTGAGGCCGGGGACATGGACGGTGAATAACCAATACAATTACTGGATGGACCAACATTGATGATGAGAAAGCTTTGAGGAGGAAATGATGAAGATAAAATAGATGAAACCACATTACAAGAAATTCTTGGAAGATGTGGAGAAAAGTGAATACGAGTCAATGTATGACCAGATAAACCACAGTGTGAATGCCATGATCCTTACTCTGATTCTCTCTCAAAATATTGAGAGTTTAGAGGTCAAGGAAGTTCGTAGCGTTAGTTCAAAGACGATCAAATTTTACCTTGCTTCTACGTCTGCTATCTTGAGAATCATGTAAATTTGGATGAGGATTCTAATGAATTAATGGAATTACCTTTTGGTTACTTTTCTCCTTGTGTACAAAATTTAATTCAATAGGGATATTTACCAAAATAAATACCAAAATAAATGCCAAAACAAAATAAATGCCAAAATATCTGTTAAAACTTTTTGAGAAATTATGGAATGTTAAAAGTCGAAGGCCCAAGTTGAAGGGCCCAAGTTGAAGGAAGGTCTCAAATTTGATACTGTAAGACTAGTCGATGATTCATAATTTTGCATGGTCGTTACTATAGCAGGTCGGAAGAGGATTACTTTGATGTAGACTATGACTCTCAAGATCAGTAAATAGAAGAAGCCCCACCAGAATTTGAGGAAGAAATTAAATTAATTATTGATGAATTGAAGGAAATTAACCTCGGGACTGAGGAGCAACCCCGACCTACATTTATAAGTTCCTTACTTAACGAGGAAATATCTATGGAGCTATTCAAGCTACTGTCATAATATAAATTTTGCTTCACATGGAGTTATGATGAAATGCCAGGATTATCTCTAGAAATAACAGTGTATAGGCTAAGGGTAGACAAGGTTATGACCAATGAAGAAAGCTCCTAGAAGAATGCACCTTGAGATAGAGCAACAAGTCATTGTTAAGGTGAAAAAATTGAAAAATGCTAACTTTGTGCGAGAAGAGCAATACCCTACACGGTTAGCTAACACTGTACCAGTTAATAAAAAAAATGGACAAATCTGTGTATGTGTCGACTTCAAGGATTTGAACAAAGCCTGTCTAAAAGATGAATTTTCATTACCGATACCAGAAATCTCTTTCATGGATGGATCATCATAATATAGTCAAATCAAAATGGCTTCAGAGGATGCAACACTAAGAGCTTTCAGGATGCCAAATAAGATTCTCTACTACACAGTGTTGTCATTCGGGTTAAAGAACACCAGAGAAACATATTAACAAGCAATGAAAAAAATCTTTGACGACCTCATTCACAACCAGGCGGAGTGCTACGTAGATGATTTGGTCATCAAAAGCAAAAGGAAAATAGACCATTTGTATGATTTGAGGATATTGCTCAAATAATTAAGACAATATAATCTCAAGACGAATCCCTTAAAGTGTGCCTTTGGCTTCACCTCCAAGAAATTTCTAGGATTCATTGTCTGTCATCGGGCAATCAAGATCGTCCTGGATAAGATTAAAGTTGTCTTGAAAATACCTCCTCCCAAAACCTTGAAACAATTTTGCTCATTTCAGGGAAAGTTGGTATATTTGAGACGCTTCATTTCTAATTTCTTAGGTAGGTCTCAGCCAATCTCGACATTAATTAAAAAGGATGCCAAATTCATTTGGGAAGAGAAATGTCAGCGGGCCTTAGAGGACATTAAGCAATACTTAATGACACCTCTTGTTTTGGCAGCCCCTATTCAGGAAAAAATGTTGATACTTTATACCACAACTTTAGATGACTCTCTCAGAGTCTTATTAGCTCAGGTCAATGCTAAGGGTAAATAAAATGTGCTCTACTACTTGAGTCGTCATCTAATACTGATGGAGATAAAGTACCCGTCAATTGAGAAGCACCGTCTAGCCTTAATTTTTACCGCCCAAAAGCATAAGCGTTATATGATTTCTCATTAAATTACACTAATTTAGAAATTTAACTTGTTGCAATATTTTATGACTTAACCAACACTTTTTGGACGTCTAGAAAGATGGTCGATGACTTTATTACAAATTGGTATAACTTTTGTTCTCGTTCGCGCTATCAACAGACAGATTTTAGCGGATTTTTCCGCAACAGACCCACTTCCAGCTGGGCCCCCACTTAATGATGAGTTACTAGATCAACATGTATTACAAATGAAATTCCCTAATGCACAATGCTGGGAAATGTACTTTGATATAGTTTCATCAGTCAGAAAAGATAAGGGATCAGGAACAATTATATCGGGAAAAGCAGGAATTGGTTTGATTTTCATCATGCCAAATTAGGGTATGTTGAGATTCTCCTACCACTTGAAAGAGCCTTGCACCCAAAACAAAGCAGAGTATGAAGCATTAATCACTAGATTGGAATTGGAAATTTCGATGGACATAACAGATATTTCCATCTATGGGGACTCATAACTCATCATTCAACAAGTCTCGAATAATATAATATTTTGAAGCCAAGATTAGCAGAATAACATCGTTAAGCGATGAAACTGCTTGAATATATCCCCAGGGTGACTCTCTATCCGATTCCTAAGAGAGATAATGCCCATGACAACTCTTTAGTGAAACTTCCAAAAGAATTGGCATGTCCCCCGGAGGAATCCACTGACATTGCATTACAAGGATGGCAGATTCTATCTTGGATCGACCTTGACAATCTACATAATCTCAAAAAGGAAGAAGGAATGATGATTGCAGTTATTGACATCAACAAATATGATGTAATCTTTTAATAGAATATTTACAAATTGGAAAATTATTAGAGGTTAAGTCAAAGGCATACCACATCACAAGAGGAGCCATATACTCTAGTAGGTGATGTCCTCAACAGAAGATTATTTGGTCAAATTTGGTTGTGATCTAAGAAGAGTAGAAGCACAAAATATCATCAAAGAAGTACACACCGGATTGTGTGGTGCTAACCATTCAGGGTCAAAGATGAAAATAAAGATCGAAAGAATCAAATATTATTGGCCAACGATATTGTCCAATTGCATGAATGTAGCCAGAATGTGTCACCTTTGCCAAGTTCATGGGGTGGTCTACAATAACCTATGAATGTTCTACACCCAACTGTTGCCTTGTGGTCATTCAAATGTTGGGGCACGGACATAATTGGTCCAATGGACCCTCCTTCCTCTAAGGGACACAGATTCATTCTTTCCACTATGGATTACTTCTTTAAGTGGGTAGAGACAGTGCTGTTATGAGAGATTACAGTATAACACGTCCTTCAATTTTTCAAAAGTCAATTTGTCTACTATTTTGAGGTTTCGTGCAGAGTGATTTCTGACAATGGGACAACCATCAAAAGCACAAAGATCAACAACATTTTTAAAAGACATGTGATAGGCTGGAGATACTCTACGATTTACTATCCCAGAGCAAACGGACTGACCAAAGCCCTGAAAAAAATACTAGTACAAATCTTAAATAAGACGTTGGACAAAAACGAAAGAGATTGGCATATTAAATATCTAGAAGCTTTGTGGGCCTACCAGACAACTTTCATTACTCCTACTCAATGTACACCTTATGCACTCGTATAATGTTCTGAGGCCATACTATCGCTAGAAGTCCAGACACTGTTTCTCAGAGTCACCATCACCAACCTTTTAGTGCTGACCAGTGTTACAATAGGAACGATATCCTTTAAATTTATTAAAAATTTTGCTTTTATTGACAATAACTAGAGGCTCCAAAATAACAAAAATGAGAAGATTATGAACCCTACTAAGATGTTTGAGTCTATTAAGGCAGTTAAGGTCCACCACTCCCCTAATATTCCAAACCAGAATGTTAAACATGATGATGTAAGCCAACTTTTCTAGTAGATCTAGTAGGGTTAACTAACAGCTCCCCACCAGAGTAATAATTACCTTCCGGAATGATTTGGCTAGCATTAATAATTGAAATCTCTTTATTTTATTTAGCCTTTTTTGTAGAATGTTTTTGGACCTGCCACTGTGTTTCTAAAGTTTTGGAAGCAAGTTGTAAGGAAGTGTTTCTATCAGTAGTGGAGCTGGAGGGAAGAGAAGGTCTATAGCTTTCTAAGATATTATAAGGAGCAGGAGTAACCGTAGGTTGGATATTAGGTGAGGATCCTTTCGCAGGCTCAGTAATAGAAACATTCTCGTTAAGTACATTATAGTCATCAGTTAAAACTCGTTGAGGGAGCACTTCCATAAGAGTATGTGGAGTCTTGTTTCCCAAAATTTTCAAATTTGAATTAGTTAGGTGTTTTTGGAAGGGTTACCACTAAATCAACTTCATTTCCAACAGTATGTGAGATAGCATGATGAACAGTTTGATTGTGTTTTTAATAGAGACTAGTGGGTGAAATACTGTGAAAAGTTTTAAGATGAGGGTTCAAATTATAGCAGAATGATGTTTGATTCCCAAACTTAGAGCAGTGAGTGCAATAGGGAGAATTCCTTTCAATTTTAACTTGTTTCTAATAGCCCTGAGGCTAAGACCCTATCAAAATCTAATTGTAAAATGGTTGACTTATGTCTCTTTCTTCAAGAAAGTGGGCTTCAGATGGTCTTGAAGGTGTATAAGTAGAACCATCCATATTCAAAGGCTTACCATATGCTACCGCAAGAGAGAAAAGTATCTCTTGATTAAATAGACGCAATTTAAGCCCCAAAAAAAGAATCCAAACTGGTATGATGGGAAATTCATATTTAGGGTCAAAATTGATTGACCATTTAAGAAATTTCATCACACAGTTTTCTGTTCGCAAAAACTGTTTCACAAAGAGACGAGTATAATCTTCATCGTTGGCAAGTTGTATTAAGATGTGTCTTCCGTCTAGAATTTCTACTTTCCACCAGCCATTTAATTTTAGCATTTCAAATTCTCTCCGAATCAGATCCACCTTCGGATGACCATACATAAATTTACCAACAAGGGTCAAACGACAAGAGGAAGCAAGAATCAAAGTTTCATCCTCAGTGACAAACAATTCAAGTTTCCCATTTTTTTTTCCAAGCTTGTTCATGAAAGAGTAATCTCCTCCCACAATAAGAGTATCATGAAACCCTTGCGGAAACATACCAAAACTTGGTGTGGCCGAAGAGCCACCACCTCCCTCCAAAACTGCATCGAAGAAAGAACAAGAAGCAGGACACATCATAAAAAGCAAGAAAAACATCAAAACTGAAGAGTTAAATGATCTCACCAACCAGAAAGAACATGAAGAAACTTGAAATTGCCATAGATGCCAAAGCAAAACCTAGCTGTCTAGAAAAAAAATAAGACAAGGAAGACCAGAATAGTTGAAGGTGTAGCTAGCAAACCTCAAGCCATGACTCAATGAGTCCTGAAACATCTTAGTAGTTAAATTCATATACCAAAACTATAATAAGTTCAATCATCCTTCAAAATATTCAAGAGATCTTAAAATGTTTGGGGCAGGACCCTAATTAAATTTTAAAATCCCTTGAAGCATTTGGAGTTCATTTTGAACTTATTCTATTGTTCCATTAATCATCTCAAAATTGAATTATCCCATTGCTCAGTGAACCTTGAAATTTCAAATATCCCAATAAATTAAAGAATTTAGATGGTCACTTAACATTTCATTTGACAGTTATACGAATGGGTACCCCAAAGTGCAAGTCTAAAGTCATTAAGGATTTTTAATGCCCATAGTTAAAGTAGGGCCTAAAGTGTTTGAAAATGTTTATCAATTAGTTAAGTCCATCTTTTCTTATCTCAATTAAAACAATTCTTACATATCAAACCTAGTTCACTATTAAGCCATCTTGATTTTAATATTTTATTTTTTAAAAGTAATCTTCTAATAATTAAATATTAAGTAAGATGAAGTCCTAATTCTCATTAATATCAGACTTAACATCTAATCATCAATTAGTGGGCAACAAGTGAGTGAATTATTAACTTCAAAACTTAAGCCCAATACCTTAGGATCATCTTATATGAATTATCTTCCAAATCATGACAACTATCAATACTACAATTTTACCCTTATCATGAAAAGGATGGCAAACTAGTTTCTACCTCTTAGCCCTTCATATTTAAAACACCCAAGAGATTTTATTAAAATCAATATTAACCATTTACCCTTTGATTAATCCTAAAATTTAATTAAGGTGTGAAAATTCCAAAATTAACATTTTGCCCCTAAGGCTCCCTATCCAATAACTCATCAAATGAAACTAAAGTGAACTTGAAATTTCCATGGAGTCTCAATCATGAGTTAATTAAAATATCATAGGAGAAGATGTGGTTTTATAGATTTTTATTCAATTTATATAATTATTTTAATTCCAAAAAAAGCTTTTTCAATGTTAATTTGTTTAATTAATCAAAATATGATTTTTGGTCTTGAGAGAATTTTTAGAGGTTCATCTAGGTCATAGGAACACTTGGACAAAATTCCATTAATTTTTTAAATTATGTTCTAATTAATATAAATATTTAATGATTTTTAGTTATTTTTTAAATTTTATTTTAATTTTGAAAAGTACTTTTTATATTTTTATTAAAGCTTGTTAAGTTTAAGGAACTCAAAGAAATAAATTTCATATTTTTATGACTTATATTTCATTTATTATAAATATTTTAATGAGATAATAAGGAAAATATATTTTAGGCTTTTAAAATATTATAATTAATTTAGAAAAATTAAGAAAAATATTCTTCTAGTCTTAAGTAATCAAGGAATCATTAGGCACATTTTATACAATTTTCATATTTTTCATATTCTTGATTATTTTTAATTTAAAGTATAGCCTAAAAATTAAATATTTTCTTAAAAATAATTTTTATTTTTCATAAATGTCCCTAGTCAAAAGGAACTCAGAAAATCACGTTTCATATATTTTTTAAGTGTATTTAATTTAATATAATTATTTTTGTACAAAAATACAATTTTTCTTAGAAAATCAACTTTAGTAGTTAAACTTAATCAAATAAAATTCAATTTTTTTCAGTGAGTCAACATGATTTTTCTTTACAATGTAGAATTGATTCCATTAATTTTTAAATAATATTTAATTCAAATAAATTAATACAAGTCTTAGGCATTTAGCTAGCTATAAAAATATAAAAAAAATATCCAAACTATCCAGATATTTTTCCTAAGTTTCTCTATCCATAAGGAACATATTAATACTCATCCAATAATTTTCCAAGTGATGTTTTAATTTGTTTAATTAATTGAAGCTAAAATAGCCATCCAAGCTTATAAATTAGGGTTACATGCATAGAGATGCTCTTTGACCATTGGAAAATCCAAGAACATCCCCTCTGTCATGTGGAATGAACCCCTAATATTTCATGCTTTGATGAATAATATTTAATAAATTAAAATTAAATCACCTTAGAGGCTATTTAGTTTATTAAAAATCTAAGACTCATCAAATAATTTTTTATTTTTATTCACATTATTCTCCTCTATTCATTAAGCAAGTTAGTATTTTTATTTTATTTTTATGATATTTTATGCAAATATATGAATTTTTTAAGTTCTAGTAATTATTTAATTCATTTAAACCCTATTTTTCTACTTATCCACGCGGCGTTGGCTGGATCCTATGACGCTTCAAAAGACCACGTGTCGCTCTACCATTTGATGCCACCTTATGACTCAGCTTCCACTCGGCCCGCAGTTCATGTTCTATTCCCTCATCCGGCTTCATCACGAGCGTCCATCTGATACACGTGCAGTCATACAACCGTGGGTCATCATCTCCAATGGCTAGAACTCGTGAAGTTCTCTCTCGATACTTAACCAAATCACATGGGGCTTGTTGCTACACCTTCATCTACTCAATGCAAACACATCTACATGGTTACAATGCTATGAAATACAAGTTCCCTTCACAATTGGTGAAATCCGAGCTCATAATTAGGGTTATTGAGCTATGCCTTTGTTTGAGAAGGGAGGCCTCAATCAGATGCTTGTAGAAGCTTCAGTGGAATCAAATGAACCTCCTGTATGTGTTCTTTTACTCTCGTGAATGGTCTAAGCATGAACTCAGTGAAAAGGTGGAGCGGCCTTGATCTAGATATGGGTTGGAGTGCTCGGGACAAGGGGATTTTGATGGCAAATTTATACGTTTAGCTCAAGGAAACTGAAGGAAGAGTAAATTTGAATTTTGGTGGAATTTAGATTGCAGAAAACCACTGGATTCTTAACTCAAAATTGAGCTCTCATAGAGGGATTCAGAATTGGAAAATAATGGGCATGAGCTTATGAGTTCTTGGAGAGTCTCTGAGGGCAATTTGACGTAGTCTCCCCAAGGAAATTGGTTAGTTCTCTATTTAGCCATACAAGAGGGAGCTTAATAAGAGGGGGAAGGAGAGGCCATCATGGCTGGCCATTGTGTGCAAAGAGTTGCTTATATGGAGGGCTAAGTGGCACAAGTGTCAAATTGGAGTGAACCAACTCAGAGAGTTCAAATTTGGAATTTTGGCAAATGTGTGGCTCTCGACTTTGATTTTTTTTTTAGCCAGTTGGCTAGCTGGTTTGGCGAGGGGTGGTGACAAGAGGGGTTAGACGAGCTAATAGGATGTTAATGATGATTAACCCATAATAGTTTAGGTTGATGACAAGTGTATCTTAGTTTAAGACAAATATGGGAAGTGATCCCTTCAATCAAGGGACCATTGGTCCATGCCTATTGTAGGGTGGACTAGGTGGGTCCAACCAAGTCACTAGAGTTTAAAGGGTTGTTGTGGTGGCTTTGGCTTGATCAATTTGATTTGTTTTTTTAATTTTAGAGCATGGGTTCAGTTTTAGGCATTTTGTCTTGAAGTTGTGTTTTGGTTAGGATAGTCATTGAATTGAGCTCAATTGATTAGCTAAAATGGTGTATATGATTGTCACAAGGAGTTTTGAAAAAGAATTGAGTGAAATTGAGTTGATTTGGAAGCTCAATTGTATGGCATTTAGCTCATGGCCAATTTTGGTGCATTTGGGTTAGCCTTTAGTTATGATTGAGCTAGAGCTTTGGTAAGACCCAATTGATAGCTCAAATTGGTCCAATGGATTTCCATGAAAGGGTTTTAGATACCAATTGAATAAAAATTTTGAGGTTATGAAGTTCAATTTGGTGGAATTTAGAGTTTGGGGCAAAATTGGGGTTTTGGTCCAAGTTGAATTTAAGTTAGATTACGGCTTCACCAAGGCCAACTTATGGTCTAATTTGATGTGAGGGAGTGTTGTAAAGAGTTTAGTATTTAAAATTGGGGCAATTGGATGGGTTTTGGCTTAGGGTCAAATTGGGGTTTTGAAGTGGGCTTATGATTTAGGTTTGAAATTGGGTCTAATTGAACTTGAATTTTGTTTTAATCAATTTTAGGCATGATGAATTTGAGTTTAGAATTGAAATTGGGGAAAATTTAAATCAAATTGGTGGACATTTGGGGAGAATTGGGGTAATTGGGCCTTTAAGGACAAATTGGGGCTTTTGGTCAAAATTGGTCAAATTTGTCAAATTATTGGTCAAATTTGTCAAATTGGTCAAATTTGTCAAATTGGGCTCAATGGAGTGGTCCAAACCAGTTTTGGGGATATTTCAATTGATTTTTATGGTTTTCGGACAATTTGGCTCACTAGGTTTATTTTTGTAATTTTTATAATATTGGGGTGTTTTGGATAATTTGGATGATTTAAAAGAGTTTGAAATAATTTTTGGACAAAATTAGGTATTTTGGGTAATTTTTGGGATTTTTGGTCAAAATTGGGGTTTCAAAGGTAGTTTGATAAATTGCGGTAGGTTTTGGCGGCAAAAAACTAAATTGGGTATTTAAGTAGGATTTTTTTGTCAATCACACAACAACCCTACTTGAGCCATGGATCAATAGAATTCCCTACTTTGGGTCCTCCATGTACTGGTCTCTGCTAAACCCTAGCCTAGGGCTAGTGTCTTAGAGGACCAAGTACAAGAGTTTCCTAAAAAGTTGAGGGACCATCTAAAGCCTTAGGTTGTGAGTGCAAAATGGGGCGGGGGGTATCAATTGTATGTGTCTGTGTGTGTGAAACTTACCAAAGCCACACCACCTAGAGTCCACTCTAAGGATAAATAGGCCTATGGGGACTTCCCTTGAGCTCTCCCATATTGGCCCCATCTACTAAATATTAGAGGTTAGGACCAATATGTGGAACTTCAAGTTGAGCTAAGAAGAGTTTAGAGTTTATAATGGTGAGGGTTCCTTTTCTAGTCCTACTGGTCCTCTAGGAATAGTAAACAGAAAAATCTCATGGCTAGACCATAGGATACTAAGGAGGAAGTTAGACCTTAACCAAAAGTGAGGTAAACATCTTCTTTATTGAGCAAGAAGCTAACGAAGGTTGGTCCAAGTTCTTCAATATTCCCTAAGTTAGCTTCTCTTAGCTCGTCAATTGCTGACTTAATTTCTTCTTAAAACTTTTGTGGAGCATCTTTGATAAGAGGATTTTCAAGGTCTTCTGCAACTGCTAAGCAATCTTCATTAGGCTCATAACTAACAACCAAGCAAAATTTTTTATCATCCACTGACCCGTACCGAACCCAAGACCATGCTTTGAATTGAAAGGTCGACTAGTACTACTCCATAATTTCTTAAAAAGGTACGACTGGTCTTTTGACTACTACCTAGGAGTGACACTACTTTAAATTAATCTTTGAGCACAAGGAGAATACCACTCAAAAGGTAGTTGCATTCATTCAATTGAAGCAATATCTTCTAGTTTTACATCATTTTCAGTGTTGGAAGAAGATGCACCCCAGTAGAACTTGATTGGTTTGACATTAACACCATGTACCTACTTGACCACCAAGCCCTCAACCTTATTAGAATGGATTAGAGTCAGGATCACATTACGTACATAGTTCTTAATCCCGTCGTACATTGATTTCTATTCTTCATTCTTCCCATCTTCTAGAGAAATCTTGAGCTGGTACATTTTTAGATTATCATCTTTTCTTCTTTATTGATTTCTTTTTCCTCGAAACTGTCCTTCTGATATATTTTGAGCACCAAATTCTTTTCTCCAATGCTTTCATCATTTCTTCTTCGACCACAACCCCAACCTCAACCTCAAGTGTAGGCTTTGGAGAAACATTCACCATCTCATTGCAAGGGAGTGGTGAGGGGCAGCTGAACTAGAATCAAATGTTCTTCTGCTTATTTCTATTCACACTCCTTGATTTCTTTGGTGTGGTCTTTTTGGAGAAAAATGTCTTCTTCGGAGGTGTGTAGTAAGCAACATCCTCAAAATTTTCTATTTCATGCACAGAAAATGGTTGTAAATCACCTTTAATGCACCACCCTTGACCGCATTCATGGTACTTTATACACTGGTTTAGAGATGATGGAACCATCCAGTACTTAGGGATCCAGGGTCAACCCAGCAGGGCATTGAATGATGTCTAAGAATAAATTATGTGGGAATTTGTGGTTGTCCTTACCAGATCATTGATCATCATAGGTAGTTTTATTGATCAAATAGCCCTTTTCTCCCCCCTCATTGAAGCCTCTTACTAACAACTTATCCATTTTGAAGTATCGGGTCAATTTCAAGGTTTACTAAAGTCTGTAGATTCATAACATTTATCGATTCTCCCAGATTAACTAACACCCTGGAGAGTGTAAATTTAACAATGTTGACCGACATGTACATATGTCTGTTATGGTCCACTGTACAGAGAAACAAATAGTTGTCTGTGAAGGTAACACCATACTGTTCTCTTAATGAGCAGACCTAATCCAAAGTGTTGTCAGCCAGCTAAGCAAAGCAAACATCCAGGTTAAGTAAGGCCCATAACTAGAGCTTCTTTCATCTCCTTTAACAAGATCAGATCATCGTAGATGCTTAGTTTGATAGGTAACTTCTGAAGATGGGCTAACACCTTGTACTCCACTTTGTTGTTATCAATTTCTTCAACTTATTACTGAACTAGTATTTCATTTGCTGGCAGTGTACACTCTCATTGAGCGGCCATCTGCTTTGCATTGTCTTTTTGACTCATTCTTGGGGGTAAATCTTTTCTGCTTCTTAAGTTGATCTCTATGATCTCCTCCAAATTTTATGTTGAATTTGTAGGTGCCTCCTGCTGAGACGAAACAATTGCCACTTTTAAAGTTGCTTTGGAGTGTAAGGGTTCAATTTTAATTTCAAAAAGTGATCCCCAAAAATTTGCAAAGGAGTACGTCACTTACGATGTTATCGTAACCATATTCATCAGCACCCTCCTCCTTAGCACAATCATTGAGGTTTTGTACAATTTGGGAACCATTATTAGAACTTAAATCAAGATCCAAATAAGGTTGGTCTTCATTAGTAACATTATTGCTAGAAACAGTTAAAACGTATACAACATTAGAACTCTTCTCATTTTAGCACACCACAGGGGAAAACAAATAATCATAAAGAGTCAAAAGTTCAAGAGATTTTTTCACCTAATCAAAAACAACCATCCTAAGAAAAGCATCCCCTAATCTACTCTTTGGGACTTCTGTCTTCTTTTCCTCTGCGGTCTCCTCTGTCTTGTTCCTCTAAAGCGGCTCTTCAACTACAATCAATAGTGTTGGCTTAGCAGGTCTCGAAATCTAAACTGAAGCATACACCAAAGTTGCTTGAATCTATGCAGCATCTTCTTCGAGGATTTTTCTCATGTTGTATTCCATCCATCATCGACTACGTACAAACCAATTAAAATAATAGGATCAGTCAAAATGACATTGATAGAACCTCTTTAAGGTTCTTTTATGGAATTGTTATGTTTCCCTTCTTGAGATTGGTCTTGAGCAAATTATTGGAAGTGAAACAACCCTCTATTGTGTGCCCAAGCATTTTGTGATAAGGGTTGTACAACGGATGATCCTTCTTGTCTATAGATCATCCTTAAAATTGCCTAATCTTTTGCATATTCTATGCTCAATTTTTTTAGTATATTATGCTTTAATGAAAGGTATTTTTTTTTTCTTATAGGTGTAAGAAAAAGATTTCAAGAGTAAAGCAAAAATACATAAAAAAGGAGAAAAATGGGCTAAACTAAAGAGAAATTTCAAACCAGCTGAACTAGAGGCTAAGCACCAGATGCTGAACTTGGCCTGTTCCTAGGCACAACATTTAGGCATCTAGGTGCCACAATTCTTTTCTAGAAGATTCATTGAATGAGACTGAATTTTGAAGAAATGTCTTAGGCAACCCTTGGTCATTTTTGAAGCTATATAAATAGGGATTAATTTTAAGAGGCTAGAGGGGTCAGATATACAGAGTTAAATAGTGCGTGAGTAGTTTTCTTTGTAAGTATTTGTTATTTATGGAGTTTTTGAGTCCTAAATGTGTCGTTGGAGTTAGAGACGTTAGAGAACTTTGAAGGAGTACTTTGGGAAACATTCAAGAAAATTATTTGTATCTTTGCCTTTAAGTTTTATTCATTGGATTTTAGTTTGATAAATATGTTTTGTTTGTTATCCCCATGTGTTTTGAGTAGATTTCCCTCTTTCTTCTTGCAATATGAAGTAAACAAGTACGTGATTTTGATTTTGTTTGGAACCTTTTGTTCATAAAAATTATGATTAAATGTTTATCAATTCTTTATTTACTTTACAACTTGGCCACTTGTATTTTTAAAACCTGTGGAGGAAACTTATAGACCAAAGAGGGCTAAGATTTCTTAACTTGTAAGTATCGCATTTCACCTTAGAAAGAGTTGTGGTGATGGTTCGAAGGGGTGTACAAATAGACAGGGAGATAAGATTTGATGGGTGCAGAATTGGTGTTTCTAGAGTGACAAGATAGAGTCTTTTATTAATTTTTTTATTGAGATTGGAACTAAGGGTCACTGGTAGGTTCTATATAGAGGGCACAGTGGGTAATCTAGGAGTGAGAGAGTAGAACCTACCCAGCACTACTATACATAACGACACCAACTTTAGATCAGTCATTGCTCTTTACACATCAAAGAAGTAAAAAATAGGTATGCTCCTATTTGTCAAAAAACCACATTTAAACTTCTAAACATTTGAAATCCTACACTGATTATAAATTATTTGCAAGGAGAAAGTCTCTTTTCATATATTTTCTAAACCTTTAAACTTTTTTTTACTTGCATTTGTAGAAAATTTTAAACTTAATTTCATCTTTAATACTTTAGATATTTGTTGCGGTCTTAATTAAAGTTTTTTTAAAGTTAAAATTCTTGAATTTTATTTGTTTTTGTTTGCATATTCCCCGTGGGTTCTTATAAAAAATTCTATATTACTTTAAACGATACATATACTTGCGTAGTACCCCTAGTGAGAAAACTATTCTCTTTAACTTTTATCATGTTACATTTTTTCCAAATCACAACTAAATATAATTTGGGTCAAGCTTTTGACATATTAAGAAATATAAAAATCAACGTAATTATGGGTTGGGTCATGTTTTTTACGGCATTGCTAGAGACACTGGAAAAAAAATTTAAAAAAAAGAAATAACTTTTTAGAATTTTCTTTGAAACTTTATTTTGAAATGTAGGATTTTTAAAAAAAAATTAGTTTTAACTTATTTCAAAAATTACAAAAAAAATAAAAGCTAGCAAAAACTAAAAAAAGAAAAAAAATTTAAAAATTTGAAAAATAAAAAATTATATAAATTATTTTATTTTATTTTATTTCTTTAGTATTTTATTTTTTAAATTTTACTTTTTGTATGAGAAGTTCAGGATCTGGAGGTTTAGTACCCTGTAATTCTGAATTAGAATGAACTATAAGAAAAACTCGAAAGCAAAAATAATTTTACAATTCTCAAGAAATTGAAAACTTATCACAAAATAACATTGAAATTTTAACTAATGAAAATGAGCATCCAATTTTACAAAGACCTTTGAGGGATTATGTGAACCCTACGACAGATGAAATTCAATTAAGTATTCAAATCCCTGTTGTAGTGGCTAACTCATTTGAGCTTAAACTTATAATAATAAAAATCGTGCAATATAAACAGTGTGGGGGAACACCAACTGATGATCCAAATTTTCATCTTTCAAGTTTTCCAGAACTTTATGCTACATTTAATTATGATGACATATCAAACAATGCGATTGGACTTAGACTTTTTCCTTTTTCCTGAAGGGAGAAAGCTAAGATGGGGTTAAACCATTAGCACCTCTGACATAACAATTCCTGGAAAAATACTTTCCTCCAAAATTTGCTAAGCTTAGAAATGACATTATTTCTTTTATTTAGTATGAAGGGGAGTCAATTTATGACGCTTCAGAACGATTTAAGAAACTCTTTAGAAAGTGTCCACATCATGCTTTACCTGACTGATTAGTTTTTTAAACAGTTTATAATGGGTTAATAGGACCTCCTAGATATATAGCTGATGATGCAGCTGGAGGAACTTTAATGATAAAATCCTTTGATGAAGCTCATGCCCTAATTGAAGAAATGGCCACTAATAATTTTCAATGGCCCTCAGAAAGGTTAAATCCTAAAAAAGTGGCAAGTATTCTTGATAATGAATCTTTTACCATCTTAGTATCTCAATTTGTTCTGATATCTAAAAAGTTAGAAAATTATGCTATGAATTTTTGTCAAATACCTAAACCTAGTGAGCAAAATTTGTTAGGACAAATGAATGATTCTCAATCATTACAAACTTTACATGAGGTTGCTAATAAACCCAATATGCTATATATTAAATTTTATAACCCAGGTTGGAAAAATCAACCTAATTTTAAGTGGAACAATTCTTGTGGTGGAAATCATCAATGGGAAAACAATCAAGCGAATAATCAAAGTAGTTCTAACTATCGACCTTCTTATCCTCGTGGCTTTAAAAACCAACAATTTAAGGAAAACTTGTTGTCTATAGAATAATAAGCTTTACAAATGGGTAATCAAATGCAAATTCAAAGTGCTCTAATAGGAAAAATTGACAATAAACTGGGACAACTTTCTAACACACATAGCAATAGACTCCCAGGGAACACTTCCTAGTAAAATTGAAATAAATCTGAATGACAAAGGAATAGAACCAGAACAAATTAAAGTTGTAAAACTTCAGGAGTGGGAAAGAAGTAAATGTTGGAACTTAAAAAGATATTGAAGTTGACAGAGAGACTGAAGAAACAAAAAACTTAAAGAAACTATTTCTAAAGACCAAAGAACAATATGCCTCTCCAACTAAATATGATTTAGAAAGACCACCACCTCCTTTACCTCAAATACTTGGACAACAAAAAATTGATCAATAATATTCAAAAAAATTTATGATATTTAAGAAGCTTACAATCAATATTCCATTAGTAGAAGCTTTCGAACGGATGTCGAGTTATGCCAAATTTATGAAAGATATAGTAAACTAAATAAGAAGTTTGAAGTTTATGAGATTGTTGCATCTAGTGAAGAATGTAGTGCAATAATTTAAAAGAAGCTTCCTCAAAAGCTTAAAGACCCTAGTAGCTTCGCTATACCCTATTCGATTGGACAAAAAAACAATGGATAAGACTTATGAGCTAGCATTAATCTCATGCCTTCATCCATTTTTTAAAGGTTAGACTTAGTAGAGATTTCTCCCACTGTTGTAGCCCTTCAATTAGTTGATCAATCTATCAATTATCCTAAGGGTGTTATAGAAGATGTACTTGCTAAGGTGGATAAATTTATCTTCCCTATCGATTTATTGTGCTTGACATTAAAGAAGATAAAAAATTTCCAACTAAGTTTGGAAGACCATTTCTTGCTACCGGACGTGGTATGATTGATGTAAAAAAAGGAGAGTTGATGATACACCAAAATAATGTACTATTTTATTTTTGCATTCATGCTTATTTTCTTGATATTGCTCCTTAAAGAAGGGTATTTTTATATTTTTGTTGCTGGTATAACAATTTTAGGAATTCGGAGCAAAAAGTAGCAAAAAAAGGAAATTTGGAGCCAAAATGATGATTTTCATGATCTTGGTGGCAAAGGCGCCATTCTCTAGAGCGTTGGCACCAGAGACGCTAAAAACTGGCTGTAGAGGTGTCGTTTTACAGAGAAGTTGTGCCAAAAATGCCAAAATTGGTGTCAGAGGCACTAGAATCCATAGAACAATACAAACTTCATTAGGCTGGCCCTAGAAGCGGCAGAACTGAGGCAAAAAGTGCCAGAGATGAATTAAGACAGAGTAAGGCAGTTCATGACAATTTTTTAGCAATTTTTGAAGGCTCCAAACAATTCAAACGTCTCATGGTGTGGTTGAAAGCTTGTAGACACTTTGGAAAGGCTCTTTATTGAAGAGATATGTCACTGGGATGAAGGGACTTGTCTCTTGGTCTTAAAAGATGTGACTTTTGGGGGGAAAATGGGAAAGAATTTTGAATTCATTTGGAAAGAAGGCTGGACCTAACTAAAAAGAATAGGAGTCTAGAGAAGAAAGGGTGGCCTGAGATAAAGGGGAAGGTCTTGGCATGACAGAGTTCTTAGAGAAGAGAGGATTTTCTTCTAGGGTTGTGAGTGGAGAGGGAAGGTGAGAGATTTCTTCTTCATTACACTTCTAAGATAGAATTGAGTGTGATTGTGAAGATAGAAAGTGCTTAAAGGGAAATACTAGGGATTTGCTTGGGAAGGAGTATGAGATATGTTGTGTTTTTTTCTTTCTTTATTTAGTAAAATTATTTTTATATATGAATTCAATGTTTTGTCGTACACTTTCTCATGAATTTAGAGTAGTCTACTTCACCCTTTAGCCTACAATGAGATATGATTTTGTCTAAAATTAGTTTTATTTTGTAAGGTTTTAAATGTCAATAAATTTTGATGATTTGTATTCTATTCTTCGATCTGTCCAATTGAAAGGTTAAAAATTATTGAGAAACGTATGATATGAAAGGGATATGCTTTCTACAATAAGGTAAGAGTCACATTTAATTTCAGGGGTGACAATGTAATCCATGTGTTTGCGTGCAAATAAATAGGGAAATATAATTTGATGGGTGCTGAATTTGAGTTTTAAGGTGACATATTAAAATCCCTAATTTGGTCCATTTGATGGGTGCTGAATTTGAGTTTTAATGTGACATATTAAAATCCCTAATTTGGTCCAGTTATTTGGAAACTAAAGCTATATTGTTAGCCTTGAAGCAGGAGAGAAGTGAGTGATCTGGAGTGACAGGTAGTATCCTCTCAATCTAACCACATATTTAGGGACCAAACTCTGGATTGATCAATATTTTTATGCACTCTCAGAGGGTAATGAATATGATTGCTCCTATTTGGCACAAAAAAATTTCATATGTATTTTAAATGATTTTAATTTCTTCACACTCCATATACTCATTGTAAAGGGAAAGGATGCTTTCTTAAATTTTAACTCTTCATTTCAAGGCTTTGTTTAGTCTTTATATGTTTACTTTTGAAGTTTAGCAATTAGTTAGTTAACTTAGTTATTTTAACTGAATTTTTAGTTTTTTTAACTACATTTCATTTAGCACACATTAAATTTACTTTATATTTGTTTTGCTTACTTAAGTTTTGTAGTTTGAATATTATGTTTGACATTATAAGCATAAGAATTTCCATCTATCTGTGGGATCAATACTTAGGACTCCATTAAAGCCGTTTATTACTTGAGCGACATATATACTTGTGTTATTACTACGGGGATTGGCAGCTTAGAGATTTTTAAAATTAAAAAAAATTATATTAAATTTATTTTTATTGGGATTAAACTGCAGAATTACTATTAATGTTATCTTGTGTGTATTGCATTATTTAAAGATATTTACAACATACATCACCATAAAAACAACCCGACCATCAGTTGACCATGAGAGTTGGTGGCTAGGAAGTAACATTTAATGTTCTAATGTCAATGAGGAGCATTATGAAAGGAAAATATTATAGGATGGATATTATTGATTATATGATTATTAAACATTACCAAGAAAAATGTGAAAGTCCTTTCTGAGGAAAAAATGAAGTATTTTAGATCAACAAGGATTAGATAGTGAAATAGAAAGTGATTTGAATACTAACTATCAGAGATAAAGGTTGAGGATACTAATTAAATTTTGAAAAACTTTCAGATTTTGAATACTACTAAAAATAGTAAACCTCTAATCCCTTAAATTAAAAAACCTCCTAAACTTGAGATGAAAGTACTTCCTACACATTTAAAGCATGCATTCTCAAGAAATTCATCAACTTTACCTATGATAATATCCTAAGAGTTAACTAAAGACCAGGAAGAAAAAATATTGCGGAAATTAAGAAATTATGAAAAAGCATTTGTCTGGACATTAGCAAATATTAAAGGAATAAGTTCTTCAATCTGTTTGGACAAAATTTTAATGGAAGATAACTATATGTCTAGGGTCGATTCTTAAGGAAGATTAAATTCAATCATGAAACAGGTGGTAACTAAATAAAATTGAAAGTGGTTAGATGTTAGAATTATTTATCTTATATATGATAATACATGGGTTAGTCATATTCATTATGTTCTTAAGAAAGGAGGTGTGATTGTAGTCATAAATGAAAGGAATGAACTAATTCTAGCAAGTTAAATTACTGGTTGAAAAATCTACACTGATTGTAGAAAATTAAATGCTGCAAATAGAAAGGATCACCTTCTTGTTGACCTCACTTTTGGTTGAGGTGTAGTTCTTCCTCTTTAGTAGCCTAGGGTCTAGCCATAGGATTTTCCTGTTGACTATTCCTACAAAACCAGAAAAGGAACCGTCACCATTAGAAATTCTAAACTCCTCTTTACTCAACCTGAAGTTCCACATAGTAGTCCTAACCTCTAACAGTTAGTAGGTGGGGTCATTATGGGAAAGCCCAAGGAGAGTTCCCATAGGACTGCTTGACCTTAGGGTTGACCCTGGGTGTTGTTCTAGGGCTAAGTCACTTGCACTCACCTCACTCACAATCACTCAAAAAATTTAAACCCAAAATTTCTTGACTTTAATCCCTTAATCCTTTAGGAGATTCATGTAGATGGTCCCTTAAACCCACTGACCCTAAGCTAGGGTTTAGCTAAGACCATTACATAGAGGACCCAAATGCGGTTTCCGTTGATCCATAGCTCATTTATGATGGTTAGCTCACCAATTCTACCAAAAATACTCAACTTGGCCTTTTTCCACTACACTCCCCCAAATTACCTAAGTACTCTTGAAACCCTAAATTTGGCCAAAATTCCCAAATTTATCCAAAATACCCAAGTTTGTTCAAAAATCTTTTCAAACCTTTTGAAAACAACCAAATTACCCAAAATCACCAAAAAATTACCAAATTACCAAAATGCACCTCCTTGGCCCAAAATTTCAAAAATTCCAAAAAAATCCCAAAAATTCCCAAAACCTTCCAAATATTCCCAATTTCATTTTCCTAAACTACCAGATGACCCAATTTGACCAATTTGACCATTTTGAACAAAACTTCCAAATTTCCTTTAAAAGCCCAATGTCCATAAATTTACCTCAAATGTCTATCAATTTGGTCCCAATTTCCCCCAATTTAAACCTTGAACTCAAATTAACCTTACTTATTACTAATATAAACCAAATACAAGCTCAATTGGCCCATGCTTTGAGCCCAATTTTGATCTAAGTCAAACCCCCAATTTTTTATTTATGACTTGGTTCGACGAAGTTGAACCCCATGGCCTACTCCATTGGTTTTAATTTGAATACTAAAATCATCATAACACTCCTAAAAATCAAACTTGACCTTCAATTTTCTATGGTGAAGCCTCAATTTAATTTAATGTCAACCCAAATCCAAAAATCCCCATTTTTGCTTTAAATTGGCCATGTCTCAAAATTCTACCAAATTGATTGCCTTAGCCCCAAAATTTCCACTCCATTACTTCATGAAAAATCTTCATAGCATCTCCCTTCATCATTTAGACTATTCACTTGAGCCAAATTCCAAGCCTAGCTCAACATATGCCCAAGTCTAGTCCAACATGCCCAAATTGACCAAAATATCAAAATCCTTCAAATTGAGTTTCACTGAACTCAAAATTACTTAAATCGTTCACCAAAAATCTTCATTACAATCATCCAAAAAATATTGATCAATCAATTGGGTTCAAACTCGTGGCTAACTTATCACAAACCTAAACTTTGGTCATTTCGATCCATATTGGACCCAAACCAAATTGACCAATCAAAGACCACCACAACCACTAAGCTTTCTCTTTGGACCACGCTAAACAACACTAAACCCACCAAACCAAGCTTTGGACCAATCGTTCCCCAAATTAAAGGATTCATGCCCATTGTTTGGGTATTATGCCAAATATTCTCACTATTATGACTAACAACTAGGGGTAAGTGATAATTGAGCCTCCCATGGCTCACCTGACCCCTTGGCCAGCTCCCCTGTCCTTGTCGGCCGGCCTAGTCACCAGAAAATGGCCAAATTGAGAACGACCCCCATGGAATCAAACCCAATTCAAACCAGAGGCCACCCCATCTCATTTTAAATTTAGAGCCTATCTGCCCTCCACTTAAGCAAAAATTTTCAACCCCCTATTGGCCACGGCAGCCACCCTAAGCCAATTTTGTAAAACCTAACCTCCCTGGCCATAAGAGGGGGTGCTAAAATTTTCTCAAAGAAACCCCTCCAAATCACTCATAGAGCCCTTTTGATACTTCCTCAGTGCAACCCAACCACTACATTTCCCTAAATCCCCTTGCCGGAGTTCAATTTTTTAGCTCAAAACCTTACCGGAGACAGGACAGTGCTCACACACTTCTAAACTCCACCAAAATCAAATTAAAATCACCCACACCTTCACCAAGGTTAAAGAAGATAAAGCCCCATCAAATTCCCCTCCCACAGAGCCTCCACAAGAGAGTTTGATCAACACCCAAATTTGGCCTTGATCGAATTTGGGTCTAGACATTTCACCATGAATAGAGGCTCAATCTCTAGCCTCCTTGGAACCTCACAAATGTGTCGAGCACCTCTGATTGAAGCTTCCCTTCTCAGAGTAAAGGTGTTGATCTTCCCCTCTTTCTGAGCATATTTTCACTCTCCCTTTGATTAGAGTTGATTTCATGGCATCTTAATCATATGGATATGTTCTATATGTTTAGACAAGCATTTAGAAACAAACCGCACTTAATTTGGCTAAGAAACGTGCAAGATCTTAAGCTTTGAAAGTGGACATTTCTTGGGCTAGGGCATTGGGGACAATGACCATGCGTCATTGGATCGAACATGTCATGCACGGACGGCTCTGATCGTGTTGGATGGAGAGACAGAACGAAAAGCCAAGATGCGTGGCAGCTGACGTGGATAGCGGCATCGAACGTGAGTGCGCTACGTGTAAAGGTCAGAGCATAGGAGAATGCGCTAGTGCCGCATCACTTAAATAGAAAAATAGGGGTTTTCTGATTTAAATAAATAGCCTTGGTGTAGAAAATTTAAAAAAATAAAATAAAAAACACCTTCGTGCTCAGCGAATAAAGGAGACAATGTGGAAATAGTTTGAAGTTTATTTGTTGCATATTTTATTTTTAATTAAGTAAATACTATTTTGAGTTTTTAAATTCTTCACGCATGTAGACAATTCACCATGGCTTGTTTTTAATTCTTCACGCATGTAGACAATTCACCATGGCTTGAAAGTTTGGCATGTTGTTGCCTCTACCTTTGGGAACATTCCATGATTTTTCTAAAGTCAGAGGAGATCTCTAGACATAGATCCATATTTTTCAAATTTATGTCTATTATTTGCATAAATTAATAATAATAATTAGCATGTTGCTTAGAAAATTTGAAGAAATTTCTTGAAGGTTTATTATGGCCAGAGAAACCTTTGGAAAATGTTTCATGATCTAAGTCATTAAGAATGCACCTAATTCTTACAAACCCTAAAATGAAAAAAAAAATTAATTTCGGGAAACAGAAACATCTAAATGACTTGGTTTTTACTCTCCACTGTAATTTGAATTTCAGAGAACTCCCCATAAAAAAATTAAAAATATTTGGTGCTCATTTGATAACTCAAAATAATTTTCTAAATTAAATGCCATTTTTAACACTAAAATTATTTTTAACAGTTAAAATATAAATAAAAAAATTATTAAAATTAGTTTTAGAGTTCTCTGTGATCAGATGAATTTTCTAAAAATAAATTTCTAATTAAAATAAAAAATTCGTTGTTAAGCCTTTCCTTAATAATTATATAATTAAAAAATGATAAAAATCACAAAAATATTCAAATTCCTAGAAATGTTCTAAATTATTTTCTGAGAACTTTGGAATAATTGGAAAATTTTTCCTAATTTTCTAAGTAAAAATATTGAATTTTGAAGATTAAAATAAAAATTTTTTAAAGGCTAAAAATGGATTTTCACTAAAATATTCTAACAACTCAAAGAAAAATCAAGAAAATGTGAAATTTATTTTTCTAGGTTCCTTGTCCTTAGAGAGATTTAATAAAAATGTGAAACTTAATTTTCCATATTTAAAATATTTATAAGTAATAAATGCTCCAAAACTTGAAATAATTCTAATAATTGAAATAAAACTTAAAAATTATGAAACTTAGCCAAAGTGTTTCTATGGTCTAAGTCTACCTCTTGTAAAAATTTCAAGTGATTAGGCTTTGCCTTGGTGAAGTTATGGAATTTTGTTTGAAAGATCTTATTTTTGCATATAAATAAATATATAAATTAACTTAAAATTTGAAAAATCACATTTTCTCCTCTGATGTCTTAAATGACCCATGAGTATGGTGGGATAAAAATTCCAAAGTCATTTGAATTAAATTTGATAAATTATGAAGCGATAGAGCCTTAGGGGCAAAAGTGTAATTTTGCAAATTTGGCCTTAATTAATATTTAGCCTTAATTCAAGAAGGGCGAAATGGGGCAACCTTTGATCTTGATTAAGATATTTGGATGATTGAAACATCGAGGATTAATTGGTAGAAACCAATCTAATTTTTATTAATTAAAAGATAAATTTGTAAATTCCTTAAATTATCAAACTTTGGGAGTTTATCAAATTAAATGATCCTAGACTCAGGGCTATGGTTTTGGGTGTTAATAACTCTCCAATTTAATACCCCTATTTACTGATTCAAAAGACTTTTAAAAATTTTGATAATGAATCATCATCACCTAAAAACTTAATCTTTAAAAAAAAATAATAACTAAGATATCTAACAATTTCTTAAGGGCTTAGTAGTGACCTGAGCTAAATCAAATCTGATTAAATGAGGATTAGAAAAGTAAACATAATTAAAATTGAACACCTTTAAAACACTATATGCCAAAATTAAGGAAAAAAGTTGGCTAAGTGCCTTGATAGCATTAACGTGCCCCTTTAAAGGGTCTTCACCCACATAATTCTCAAATTAAATTATAAGTGATAATTGCCCTACTCTTAGGTATAATTGAAATATCAATGTTCATTGAGTATTAAAGGTATTTACAGGACGGGTTATTAAGCAACATAACTAGTTTAAAAAAGCTCGAGACTTTTCACCAGGCAGTAAGAGGGAAGCATGGATCTGCTTCTTTCTCAAGATCTGTTGGATACCTCAACGGTCTACGAAGCTTATTATGTTTTGCTTAACAAAAATCATCTTAATTAAATTAATAGGGACCCACCAAGATATGACCTAGGGTTGGGTAGATCACTAAAACCTTAATTTTTTTCTTTATATAAAGTGCTCTCACATGTAGTTCGAGTTTCAGGTGTTGGAACG
Source organism: Phalaenopsis equestris (assembly GCF_001263595.1). Taxonomy (NCBI): domain Eukaryota; kingdom Viridiplantae; phylum Streptophyta; class Magnoliopsida; order Asparagales; family Orchidaceae; genus Phalaenopsis; species Phalaenopsis equestris. Next base: position 67,328 of record NW_018165030.1, on the reverse strand, counting down.
AAAAGACTTGCCAGGTACGCTTTTTATAGTTTACAGTGTCATCTTTCTTGTACTTTCATACTGTACTTTTTATTCTTATAAAACATGCATGTTAAACAACGCTGTCATCATGCATGAAAATAAAAACTATTAGGATAATCCCAAAACCAAAACCCAAAACCAAAATTAAAATCAACAAAGTTAAAAATCACTGCCACAACATCTAAAGTAAAAGACAACTCAAAATTTAATCACAAACATCACACAAAACCGTAACTACAGCTAAATTAAGATTTCTCTATTGGATGATTGGGAATCCCTCAGAGGAAGTAACCTACGGTTGCTAACGAGGCTTCCCACGGTCTGACTGAAAGTATGGAACTCATTAAGTTGAGTTTAGTAAATTCATTTGGACTAAGAAAATCCAATAGAAAATAGTGGTACCAGAACGAGGGAACAGTGGGATCCTAACCGATTTTTCTCTAATCAACTTTAACATCCCCCATGACTTCTAAAGAACTTCAACCATAGGGTCGTCTGATTTGACATCATAACTTGTCACCCTTGAAAACTTAAACTCGCCACGACGACGAGCTTAGAGCTAGCATGATGGGCAGTACGACCATCTTCAATAGCTAAACCTATCTTCCCCAGCTAAACCATTCCTTCCTTTGAATTAAACAACCAAGTCATAGGATTTCGAGGTTATCTACTTATGCAACAGAAATCCTCACCTCATCTTTAGGCCTTTATACAGCTCTGTCGTACAATATAAGCCCTAACTCGTCTTAGGAGTCTGAGGTTGTCGTTCACCTTGACCTCAATCCCAACATCTTCCATGTTATCTGTGTGATCATTTTATACAAATGTAAGCCCTAAACTAATGAAATTGGCAGGATGAAACATTCAAATAAATTTTTACTCAAAATAGAAGCCAAACAATACGATAGACTAGGAAGTCATCGAGGTTCTCCTTGAGATCTATGACATCCCCTAATTCTTCCTCCTTTGAATTACAAAAACAAAATGTTCCAAATTTGAGTCATTCCTATTTCACACCTCTTTGTATGATTTTGTTGAAACGTCTTATCCTTTGACCTCTTTGAAGATAATATTTCTTAATTTTTATCGAGAATTTTTATAGGTGACTTCAGTTATCTAAAATGTAATTAACTATAGAGGCTTGCCCTTATAGGAAGCTTGTAGAACCCAACTTAATATAAACCCTATTTAATTCTTGATGTTAAATATGGGAAATTATCGGCAGATAAAATAGTTTCTCAGACCAAACATATGTCATATATTTCTTAGTTTATTTGATCGAGCCTCATCCTCAAGTCCTTTGTTTATCCTTTGAGATAGATAATAGGTTTGAGGTAAAATGCTATTTCATTTAAACTATGAAAAATATGGGGTCAGTTTGATTTCATATTTGTCTAAACTTATATACATATGTGAATTAAAATGTCCTTCCGAGCTGGGCAACAGAATTTCGATTCCAGTGACCGACAGCTTCCAACAGGAAATTCATCAACCTAAAAATAGTGTCGACACTTCCTTTACCTTTCTTGGACAAAATGGTATATAGACTAGCTAGACACAAATATTTTTTTTCTTTTAGGATGGATACTTTGCTTACCACCAAAAACCTATTGCTTAAGAGGATCCAGAAAAGACTAAATTTATGAGTCCAAATGGAACTTTTGCTTTTAGAAGAATGTCTTTTGCTTTATGTAATGCTCCTACAACTTTCCAAAAGTCTATGATGTCTATTTTTTGTGACTTAATTATGAAAGGAATTGAAGCTTTTATGGAAGATATTTTAGTTTTTGGAGCCTCTTTCATTTCATGTTTAGATCATTTAACAAAGGTTTGAAAACACTGTGAAGAAACAAATTTAGTTCTCAATTAGAAAAAATTTCAATTTATGGTCACAGGAGGGATTGTATTGAAACATAAAATTTATAAAAAAGGCAAGGAATTTGATGAAGCAAAAATTCAAATTATTGTTGAACTACACCCTCCTACTTGAGCAATAGTGGTAAGAAGATTTCTAGGACATGTTGGATTTTATATAAGGTATATAAAAGATTTCTAAAATTGCTAAGCCTTTATGCCATCTTTTAGAAAGATATCTAACTTTAATTTTAATGATGATTATCTGAAAGCCTTTTATTTATTAAAGAAAAAATTAATTACTGCACCTATCATTATTTCACCTAATTGGAAAAAACCATTTCAATTAATGTGTGAAGCAGGTGATTACGCTATTGAAGCTATTTTAGGACAAAATTTGATGATATTTTAAAAGTTATATATTATGCCAGCAGAACACTTAATGAAGCTCAAATTAATTATACAATAGCTCTAAAAGTGCTAATGACAATAGTATATGTTTTTGATAAATTTAGACCATATTTCCTTGGAGCTAAATGCATTGTGCATACTGATCATTCTTCTATTAAATATCTTATGTCAAAGAAAGATCTAGAACAAAGATTATTTAGATGGGTCCTACTTTTGGAAGAATTTGATTTTGAGATAGTGGATAAGAAAGGTGCTGATAATCAAATTGCTGATCATTTTTTAAGACTTGAACATGAAAATGAAAGAGCAATGAGGATGAAATAAATGAAAGTTTTTCTGATGAATAACTTTGTGCTATTGGTGAGTGGCATTTATTAGATATGCAAATATTGTTAACTACTTGTTAGTAGTATTCTACAATACGGACTGATAATCCCTAAAAAAAGAAATTTATGTATGATGTAGGATTTTGCTGCTGGGATGACCCTTATTTATAAAAAATATGTTGAGATTCAATCATTAGAAGATGTGTACCAAATAATGAAACCCTAGAAATTATACAAAAATGTCCTAAATCTAAATTTGGGGGACTTTCGTTTGCTAAACTAGAAGTTGTCGGTCGCTGGAATAAATATTTTGATGTCTGGCTAAATTTAATATATGTATATATAATTTTAAAAAGTAATATTTTATGTTTTGATAATACAAGAACGAACCAATGTCATATCCTTAGTAGTTTAAATAAACAAGCCTAATGCCTCAAGCAATGCATCCATCCCAAAGAATAAATACACTACTCACTGGTATGACTCGATTAAATAAACTAAGGAATTTATTACTTTTGTTTAAGTCTATGAAAAACCATTTTTATGTTAACCGATAAGTTCCTCTATTTAATACAAAAACATAAATAGGTTTTTTATTAAGCTGATTTTTTAAACCTTCCTATACGGGTAAGCCCCTATAGTTCATTATTGCTGAGATAACCAAAGTCACCTAAGAAAACTCTCGATTTAGGTCTGAGAATATTATATTACAAAATTTTAAGGGGTAAGACTTTTCAAAGATCGGATCAAGGAGTGTCAAATGGGAAATGCTTAAATTTGGAACATTGTTATGGAATCTAAAGGAAGAGGAACTAGGGGATGTAATGGATTATGAGGATAAACTCAGTGAATTACCAAGTCATTTCATGGTTTGGCTTCAGTTTTTGAGAGAAGAATTATTTAAATCTTACATTCTTCCAATTTTTTTTAATTAGAGCTTACATTAATGCGAGACGAACACATAAATAAATTAGAAGATATGAGGATTTAGGTCATGAAAAATGACAACCTCTAAATCCTAAAATGAGTTAGGGCTTAATTTTTATAGTAGAGTTATATAAAGCACTAAAGATGAGTCGAGGATTTATGTCGCACTAGCCGGACAACCTCAAAATCTTATGGTTTGTTATTTAATTCTAAGGAAAGATGTGTTGGTGTAGATCCTCATGTTGTTATAGATTGCTCCCCATGGAGTTAGCTCCAATCTCCTTGACGAACTAGCAAACCTAAAGTCTAAGGTTTAAAGGTTTAAATGACAAGTTTAAATTCAATCATGGGATGATGGGGTTAAAGTTGATTAGAGTGACACCAGTTTGGATCCCACAGTTCTCTCTTTGTGGTAAAATATTTTTTTTTTCATTCACTTAGCTTAACAAGTTGTTACACTTATTTAAACTGGGGAGATTTCATTAGCAGATGTGGGTTACCTCCTCTGAGGGACTCTCATAAATTCAAAATGACGTTTTAAGTTTAGTAACATTTCAAAGGATTTATGATTACCTCTGAAATAATTTGTTTTATATTTTTGAAAATGCTGATTAATTTATGAAAATCGATTTCATTATTAAAACTAAAGTGCACAATCAAGCAGTTCTAATATTTTGCAAGAGTAAATTGCAGTAAATGATAGAATTTAAATAACACTATAAAAGTGTAGCTGTCATCTTTTCAGCATTCTCACTAGAAGATTAGCATTTGCAAAAGGTATATAATTTTGCAGGAAATTAAATAAATTGCAAGAGAGTAGATGAAGTTCTAGTTTCAAAACTCTGAAACCATGACTCAGTGAATCTTGAAAGATCTTAGTGGATGATTTTCTATAACATAATAAACAAGTTCAATTTGTCCTCAAAATATTCAAGAGATCCCAAAGTGTTTGAGGAATGACCCTGAACACCTCTTAAAATAACTTGAAATGTTTAGAGTTCATTTTAAACTTTCTATGTTGTTCTATTAATTGTCCCAGGTTAAATTAAAATTACCCCATTGCTCAGTGAACTTTGACATTTTAATTATCTAAAAAATGAGAGGAACTTGATAGTTACTTGGCATTTCATTTCATAGTTATATGAGTGGGTGCCCAAAGGGACACACTCAAGGTCATTAGGGATTTTAATACCTCAAGTTAAAGTAAGGCACAAAGTGTTTGAAGATAGTTATTAATTAATTATGTCCATAGTTTCTAATCCCAACTAAGGTAATTCTTACATATCATACTTAGTTCACTATTAAGCCCACTCAATTTCATTTTTCAAAGTAAATTTAAGATAATTAAATATTGAAATGGGATTTCAATTCTCATTAATATCAAACTTAGTATCTAATCACCAATCGTTGTGCCTTAAATGAGTAAATTATTGGTGTGCCTTAAATGAGTAAATTTCTATCTTCATAACTTAAGCTCAATACCTTATGATCATCTTAATTGAATTCTCTACCAAATCATGACAATTATCAAAATTACTATTTTTCTCTTATCATGAAAAGGATGGCAAATTAGTTTATATCTTTTAACCCAATATGATCAATATTACCCATTTACCCTTTGATTAATCCTAAAATTTAATTAAGGCATTAAAATTCCAAAATTACCAATTTGCCTATGGGGCCCTCTAATTAAAGTAACCTTCAAATATCCATGGAAACTCAATCATGGGTTAATTAAAACATGAGAGGAGAAAGAAATGTGGTCTTTTAGAATTTTATTTAATTTATATAATTATTTTAATTTAAAAATAGGAATTTTCAATATTAATTTGTTTAATTTATCAAAATAGATTTTTTGTTTTGGGAAAAATTATTAGGGGTTCACCTAGGTCAAAAGAACATTTAGACAAAATCC
>NW_018165030.1:9498-61774 GCF_001263595.1 Phalaenopsis equestris | reverse complement strand
ATATTTTTATTAAATCTCTCTGAGTCTAGAGAACATAGAGAAAAAAATTTTATATTTTTATGATTTTGATTAATTTATTATAATTATTTTGATGAGAAATTAAGAAAAATACATTTTTTTCTTTTTTAAAAAAATTTTAATTTTAAACATAGAAAAATTAGTTAAAAAACCGTTCTAATGAGTCTTTATTGATCAGGAAACAATTAGGCACACTTTGAATCAATTTCAAATTTTTTCAATTTTTAATTATTTTTAATTATATTTAATTTAAAATATCGTTTAAAAATGAAGTATTTTCTAAAAAAAAAGTTATTTTATAGAAGTGCCTCTTATTCCAAGGAGCTCACAAACCCACTTTTCATAATTTTATTAAGTGTATTTAATTTGATATAATTATTTTTGTATAAAAATACATTTTTTCTTAGAAAATCAACTTTAGTGCTTAAACTTAACAAAAAAAAAAACTTTAAATTTTTGCAGCGAGTCAACATGATTATTCTATAAAAGGTGGAAATTATTTTAATAGTATTCGATTAAGGTTTAATCTAAATAATTTAATATAAGATATAAACATTTAACTAAAAATTAAAATATTAAAAATTATCCAAACCATAGATATTTTCCCTAAGCTTCACTAACCACAGGAAGCCTACTAAAATATTTCCAATAATTTCTTAAGTGTTATTTTAAATTATATAATTGTTTTAAACCAAAATAGCCATCCAAGCTTGAAAATTAGGGCAACTTGCATTGAGATGCTATCTGACCATGGAAAAATTAGAGAACATCCTCTCTATCATGAGGAATGAAACCTCAAAGTTTCATGCCATGGTGGATAATATTTTGTCATAATAAATTAAAGTACCTCACAGAATATTTAATTAATTAAAAATTAGAAACTCATCAAATAATTTTTTTCTTTTTTAGTCCACATTATTCTCCTTTATTCAGTAAGCAAGAAGGTATTTATATTTTATTTTTATATTTTTTCTATCCAAAGTTATGAACTTTTGAAGTTCTGAAATTTATTTAATTAACTTAAATCCTTATTTTCCTAGTTATCCACGTGACATCCCATCAACCTCAACAACTCCAAACTTTCCGCGTGCCACTCTACCATTTAATGCCCCCAGCCACCTCAGTGCCTCATCAACCTATAGTTCATGTTATATTCCCTCATTCGGTGTAATCTCAGTTGTCAAATGATACACGCACAATCGAATGGTTCCTGGTCATCGTCTCCAGCTGACCTAACTCGTAAGCCATCCAACTTCAAACCCTAAGATCTCTCTTGATACCCAATTAAATAACATGAGGTTTTGTCCTACACCTTCATCTACTCTAGAAAAACCTATATTTAATATATATATATATATATATATGCATGGAGAATCAAATTAAGCTCGGATTAAGGTGTGCCCTCAATTAGATGGTTGGAGAAGCATTTGGAGGAGTTTAACGAGCCTTCAAATGAGTTTATGGGCTGTAGTGAATTATCTATGTGTGGTTTTGATCAAAGTGGTTTTTAGGTGTTGGTCTTGAGCTAGGCTAGAGGCTTTCTGTGATTTGGCATTTGTAGGGGATCAACTTCTCCCAATCTAAGGATGGTGTGGGCATAATTACTTAGACTTTTGTGGACTGTGGAGGAGTGAATAACTATGTCCTTTTTTGGTAAGGAATTGGCCTAAGAAATTAGCTCAGAACAATGAATTTTGGTGGCTAGAAACGGTGGGCTTACACTCAAGATAGTTTGGAGAAGCTCTAGTGAGATTTTGGTAGAGTTTCCCATAACTTTTAAGCACACTACCCTTTGACCATGAAGAGCTCAACTTATAGCCATGGCCATCTGATGAAGCTCAGGGGTGGCTGGTGGGTGCAATGAGGAGCTAAGGTGGAGGACTAAGAGGTGCAAGTGACCAATCAGGGCTTGACACATTGGAAGGGTCAATTTGAGTGCATTGGGGTGAGATGGATCTCTCAGTTTTGTCTCCTCTAGCACTAAGCCAGCCAGCCAATCAATGGAAGGTGCTCAGTTGGCTCAAGAAACTCATAGGAGTCTTAATGGAGATTAACATGGGGCTTGGGAAGGTTGGTGAAAGATCTTCCCTTAGTTTAGTCAAAAAATGGAAGAGATCCCCCAAATTAGGGGACCCTTGTTCATGGATTTTGTAGGTTAGGCTAATTGTATTTATGTTGGTCCCTAGGGTCCACTTGTTAGTTGTAGTGTTCTTTGGTTGACCAATTTGGCTAGTTTTGGTTACATTTGGGTCATGGGTTCACACTTGGGTAATTTGGGTTCAAGTTGGGCTAGGTTGGGCTTAAGCTTCAATTGGGTCCAATTGGTTGAGCAACTTGGTGTAGATGATTGTCATGGATTGTCATGGATTGTCATGAAGATTTTAGAAAAGGTTTGGAGTGGTTTTGAATTGATTTGGTGAGTCAATTTGATGGTATTTAGACATTTGGTTAATTTTGGGGACGTTAAGTTAGACTTAGGTTTGAGTTCAGCTAGAGCTTTGGTTAGACCCAATTAATGGTTCAAATTGGTCCAAAGGAATGCCATGAAGAGTTTTGAATTTCAATTAAGTAGAAAATTTGGATTTATGGAGTTCAATTTGGTGGATATTGAAGTTTAGGAGAAAATTGGGGGGTTTATTCCAACTTGAATTTGAGTGGAATTGGGATTTTACCAAGGCAAATTGAAGTTCAATTTAATGTGTGGAAGTATTGTAAAGAGTTTATGAGTCAAAATTGCGGCAATTAGAAAAGTTTGGGGGTTCAATTTGGTGAAATTTTTGTTTAGGATCAAATTGGGGTGGTTTTTGGGATTGATTGAATTCAATTGGGTCAAATTGCTCATATTGAAATTGGGTCTTTAAGGGAAAATTGGGAATTTTTGTCAAAATATGCAAATTGTTCAAATTTTGGACAATAGAAAGGTCTAAATTGGTTTGGGGGACATTTAAAATGATTTAGAAGGTTTTGGGACATTTTGGGTCACTAGGGATATTTTGGTATATTTGGCAACATCAAGGGTATTTTGCTAATTTTGAAAATGTTGGGGTGTTTTGGGCAATTTTGGTTATTTCAAATGGTTTGAGAAGATTTTTGGACTAAGTTGGGTATTTTGGTTAATTTTGGGGTTTCAAAGGTAGTTTGGTAATTTGGGTAGTTTTTGGGGGTAGAAGGCTAAATTGGGTATTTTTGTAGGATTGGGGTTGCCAACCATACAACCACCCTACTTGAGACATGTAATAATAGAATTCCTAACTTTGGGTCCTCCATGTACTGGCCTCAGCTAAACCCTAGCCTAGGGCTAGTGGTTTAGGGGACCATCTTCACAAGTTTCCTAAAAGGATAAGGGAAGTAGTAATAAGATCAGCTTAATAAGCGTAGCATAAGGGGTGGACTGTTTGAGACAAAAATTTGTCAACGCAACCAAGATACGAGAAGTAGATGATGTGAGTCAGATAGCACTCTCCCTAAAACTGATAATAATGTAAGATATCTAATCAGAAGAGATTATTTCAAATGACTGAGAATGGTTCAAGACACTCGATCGACATTTAAGATGAAAATTGACTCTCAACACTTAAGCATAAATAAGCTTGACTACAAAATCAAGCTCTAAAGATGCTTCCCTACTCATTAGCGACAAGTTCTGTAGTGAGATGTAAAAATCACCCTAGTTGTGAGACTCTTCAGTTACCTCACGAAAGCAATGACACGTTCTACTTAATATGGCAACGATATAAGGAAGCTCATCAAAAATAGTAATTTGACCTACAAAATGAGAGACATAAAGTATAAAACTTGATCCAAGCAAAAAACACAAGCAAACAGTATTCTGACTCTTCTTCTTCACCTTACTCCTCAGAATCTTTCACTTATTCATCCTCCTCCATGATAGAGATAATCATGCAAATCTTCTCCAAAGTAAACCACTTTAGGCCTACGTTATTGTTCTTGACAAACAGACCGATAGTCAGCGAAGTGTCAGGATAGAGTTGTTGAGCCAGCATGTCTACGTATTCCTTCATGTTTTTCATCTTGACCATGGTAGTCTTAAGAGCATAGTTTTCTTCTGAGAGAGATGACACAAACTCTATATGCTCAAGCATCACATAATACCTCTCAAATATATCTAGCTTCAACCTCCTCTTGGCTGCATTCATATGTTTCTTTATCGCCTTTGCTAAAGTCATTTTAGTCTTTGCCTTCTCCACTACAACATCCCATTTCTTCTCCACTCAGTCTAGTGTCATTGACTGGAGATAAGAAGCCTCCCACACCATAATGTGGTTGTAGTCATTTTCTTTATGAAGATCTAGACAGTCAAGGGCCCTGAGATATTCTTCGAAGAAACTAGAACAAATCACCTCTACGAGAGTTGAAGGACCGTTGGTTATCGACAGAAAATCTGGGGAATAGGATGTCATTCTATCATTTAAGAAAAAATTCTCCACAGAACTAGACTAGAGCTTCGCTACTTTCTCATGCAAAGAGATCTAAAAGAGTGGAGAACCCTTATATTCCTTCTTTAAAGGCCGAAGCAAGTTTCCAACATAGAAACATGCCTTTCTTTTCTAAGTGAGGCACTTCATTTTCTTGAGATGCTCGCTAGAACTTGATCTCATTCTTGATCAGAGTAATCGAATAGAGTCAGCTAGCCTCATCCCTTTCTTTTAAGGTTTTGTAAGACCTTCAAGTCGTGCAAGGAATAACCAACATAGTCTCTGCTTTTTCTGCATTCTCTGCTGAAGCCTCTTTTTCATCATCACTAGAGGCAAGCATGCTCAGCGTTTTGAGAGAATCTTTACAACAAGCATTATAAGTGCCACCACCTAGCTAAGGAGGATTAATTTTTCTTTCAGCAAGGGTCAGTTAGTAAGCTAGAATTCAATGAAAAACACTAGAGGTTTTAGACATGGAAACTACAAATTCTGACATTTAGAATCAACTCTGTGGTTGGTGATCCCATATTTCGATAGACAGAGCAAATCACCTCTACGAGAGTTGAAGGACCGTTGGTTATCGATAGAGAATTTGGGGAATAGGATGTCCTTCTATCATTTATGAAAAAATTCTCCACAGAACTAGACCAGACCTTTGCTACCATCTCATGCAAAGAAATTTAAAAGAGTGGAGAACCCTTATATTCCTTCTTTAAAGGTGGAAGCAAGTTTCCAAGATAGAAACATGCCTTTCCTTTTTAAGCGAGGCACTTCATTTTCTTGAGATGCTTGCTAGAACTTGGTTTCAGTCTTGATCACAGTAATTGAAGAGAGTCAGCTAGCCTCATCACTTTCTTTCAAGGTTTTGTAAGACCTTCCATTCATGCAAGGAATAGCCAACATAGTCTCTGCTTTCTCTACATTCTGTGCTAAAGCCTCTTCCTCATCATCACTAGAGGCAAGCATGTTCGGTTTTTTGAGAGAATCTTTCCAACGAGCATTATAAGTGCCACCACCTAGCTAAGGAGGATTAATTTTTCTTTTAGTAAGGGTCAATTAGTAGGCTAGAGTTCAATGAATAACAATAGAGGTTTTAGACATGGAAACTACAAATCCTGACATTTAGAATCAAATTTGTGGTTGGTGATCCCATATTTCAGTAGACCTCTTGTTGCACTAACATGGGGGGGGGGGGGGGGGGGGTGGAACCTCCACAATTTTTTTATGGGAACCTTACTGATCCCTATATTTTTTATATGTAAGGATTTATGAAGTTGACACCACTACTTAAAGATTTTAATATTCGGTAAAGGCGCCAAAAATTTGATCCCAAGCAACATAAGATTTCAATTATGTCTGTAAATAGTAGGGATTCTATGTAGTTATACGTATCATTATCAAGTAATATAGGGATTTATGATTAAGCCTAAAATATTGATCCTATAGAGATCGAGGTTAGTTGCGATGGCTTTCAAGAGAAGTTCTAGTCTAGAATAACATGCTCTAACATGCAAGGTCAATAAGGGTTTGTTTTTTATTATATACTACAATTATCACTACAATACTACTTCTACTCCTAAACTAAAACACTTCGTTAAAATAAAAAAGTGGGGTTTAATATATTAAAAGTACCCGTCCTCATGTAATGAAATTAGTGACATGTGTAAAAGTAAAACAACTAGTGAGATAGATTGTGACAAATAGGAAAGATTATTTTCCTTACACTCGGTCAAGTAATATAAAGAACAATGCCTAATTCATAGTTTAAGAATCCTAAAGACTCGTTAGGCATAAGATATACTAGCACTCACCCTAAAGTCCGCTCGTCCCTCACCAGAAGGCTAACATCTAGTATTAAGAACTTAAACTAAGAACCAAATTAAGGGCTTTAGCCTGTCACTCTAAATTCCTTTAATTCTGCACCCAACAAAGATTTTTGCCCTATTTATTTTCACTCAACCATATGGAAAACATTCTCATCCATACAATCTCATGTGATTCTACCACAGTTGATTGAGACAACACTATCATGGATCTTACAAGTTCACACAATAGATTTTAACCTGCAAGTTGATCAAGTTTACATGTAAATTAAGAATAAAGAAAAACCATCACAATTTATTCCCACTCTACTTAATTCTATTTTCTACACTTGCATACTAAATTATTATAAGGAGGAAGAGTAAAGAAAACTACTCACTACACATGGAGAACAGGCAGAAACAACAACAGCTTTGCATTGAACAAAACTTTGAAACCATACAAAAAAAGTACTGTATTCAATCAAAATACAATAAAAATACTTATCTTTGATGGAAATCATATTCTCCTTGTATAGCTAAAGCAATCTCCTTACAATCCTCTCCAAAAACAAAGAGAAAAGAAAAGAAGTAATCTCTCGCTCTCTCTCTTTCTCTCTCTCCTTGTCGCCCCACTTGGGGCTCTCACTGAACCTTCTTCTTCTTCTTCAAGCCTTCTTCTCCTCATCCAATTAGTTTAAGAGAGATTTTAAAATATTTCCAATCCTCATTTTTAATTTCCCAAGTGGTGTTTAAGTGTCTCTTCAAAAGTGTCCATATTCAATGAATATTCCAAATTGTGCCTCAAGTGACTCTTCAAAAGTCTTCAAAAACCTCTATCTAAGTGCCCCAAATCCTTCTCTAAAGTTTTTTTTATTATTTCCAACGAATTCCCTAAGAGACACACAAAGCATTGCTAGAAAATTGTTCAAATTTCATGTATATTCTAAAAGATATGTTAAAAACTTTATCTGGTGCTTAAGCACCAATTTTGGCTCCTCTCTATCGGTGGAGCCTATGTCCCATATTTGGGCGCTTAATCGCCTGACACAATCACATAAGTACCCGGTTTCGGACCCCAAGGCTCTGGTGTGCCCCTATTCAACCCGATTTGCTCTAGTTTGCTCTGTTTTGGTCTATTTTTGTTACTTTTTCTCCAAATTCTTCAATTAGATATACCTAAAACCAAAAACATAAAAAAACATACCTTTAAAGTGCAATATCATTATAAAATGTAACATGAAAATGTCAGCCATCATTTCGGGAAAATATATTCAATTCATATATGTCTATATATTGTAATTTTGAAAAATAATATTTTAATATTGAAAATATGAGACCAAATCGATCCCATAAAAATAATAGTTTAAATAAGAGAGAATAACATAATAAGTGATATAGCTATCCTGAGAAATAGATATAATACTTACTAGTGTTGCTCAATTAATTGTACTAAAGAGTTTATGACATTTGTTTAGTCTGCAAACCATTTTTATATACTCCAACAAGTTTTCCTATTTATTATAAAAGATTAGATAGGGTTTATATTAGGTTGTGTTCCTAAATCCCCTTGTAGAGGCAATGCCCTATAATTAATTAAATCTCAAATGATTAAAATTATTTAATAAAATTTAAATTTATATTAGAAAATATTGTCCTCAAGAATTCTAAAGGATAGGACTTTTCAAAGATTAGACCATAAAATGTCAAATTGGAGATGTTCAAATTTAGAACAATGTAATGGAATTCAAAGGGAGGAAACTAGGGGTTGTGTCGGTCACCAAGGTAGAAATTATTAGTTGTCAGAATAGCCCAATGCCCGGTTTAGTTGACTTTATAAATATATATATTGGAAAAAAGTAGTATTTTAGATTTTGAAAATATAAGATCGGACTGATCTCATATCCTAAGTTTTTTAAATAAATGAGCCTAATACCGCAAGCAATGCATCTATCCTGAAGGGTAGACCCACTACTTACTGGTAAAGCTCGATTAAATAAACTAAAGAATTTATGAAATCCTTACAAGTCTGCAAAAAAAAATTACGTTAACTGACAAGTTCCCTTTTTTAATATGAAAAAAAATTAAATAAGGTTTACATTAAGTTGGGTTTTTGAAAGTTTCCTATAAGGGTAAGCCCATATAGTTAATTACATCTTAGATAACCGAAATCACCTAAGAAAACTCTCAATAAAAAATAGGGGATATTGTCTTCAAGGAGTTCAAGGGATATGACTTTTTAAAAAATCAGATAAAGAAGTTTGAAATGGGAATGACTCAAATTTGGAAAATTTTATCTTGGAATCCAAATGAGGAAGAGCTATGGGATGCCATGGATCTTGAAGAAAACATAGGTGACTTCCTAAACTATTCGATGATTTGGCTTCAATTTCAAATAGAATTAATTTAAATGTTACATCCTGCCAATTTTATTAATTAGGCCTTACATTTATGCAAGACAATCGCACAAATAGCCTGAAAGATATGAGGATTTAGTCCGTGACGAACTACAACCACAGAATACAAGGTCAAGTTAGGGCTTAAATTGTATAGTAAAGCTATACGAAGGCCTAAAAAAAGTTGAGAACTTACGTCGCACTAGGCGGACAACCTCAAAATCCTATGGCTCGTGGTTTAATTTTAAAAAAAGACGTGTTGTTGTAGATCCTCATGCTATTGTAGATCTTCATGTTGTTGTAGATCTTCATGTTGTGGAAGGTTGTCCATAAAGTTAGCACCATGCTCATCGACAAAGTATCAATCCTAAAGTTAAAGGTTTGAAGGTCTAAATGATAAGTTTAAAGTTCAATCGAGGGGGTTAAAGTTGATTATAGTGATACTGGTTAGGATCCCATGATTCCCTCGTTCCAGCACCACTATTTTCTTTGGATTCACTTAGATTAACTGAATTTACTACACTTAACTCAATGATTTCCATACTTTTATTTTGACTGTGGGAAATCTTGTTAGCATCCATAGGTTACCTCCTCCAAGAGATTCTAGATCATCCGATTGAGATGTTTTAATTTAGTTACAATTTTTGTTTTCATACTTTGTTTGTGATTAAATTTTAGGTTGCCTTATAATTTGACTACTGTGGCGAAGGATTTTATCTGGTTTTGATTTCTTAATTTTAGTTTTCATTTTGCTTTTGTGGCTATCCTAAAAGTTTCATTTTTAACATGCAAGGTGACCTTGTTGTTTAACATGTAAGTTTATAAGCAGAAAAGTAAATAAAACTAAATTGAACTTCAATAACATAAAAGCATACCTATTGATTCATTTCGTTCCTCCACCTAAGCCCAAGATGTGCGGCCCCAATTGGGTTCTTGCAGAAGCTTGAGTAGAGTCCATTAAGCTTCTAGATGAAGCCTTGGGCTTTGGTGAATTGCCTATGTATGAAATCGATCAAGGCCAATTTGGGGTGTTGATCAATGTCTATGCTTGGGCAGCTCTGTGATGAGGGTTTTATGGGGAAATTCCCTCTTTAGCTCTGGGGATGGTGTGGGTGAAGTTAACTTTGGATTTGGTTGAGTGTAGGAGTGTATTGGAGTTTGGTTGGAATTTGCTCTAATTTTAAGCTCTGAAATTGAGCTTGAGCAGGGATAATTAGGGTTGGAAAATGGTGGGGATAAGCTTCTCTGGGCTGCAATTAGGTCTGGTGAAATTTTTGCAGAGTGGTTAGGGTTTTGGTTGATCTCCCTTTTGGCCTTAGAGGAGTGTGAATTAAATAGAGGAGGTTGTGGTGGCTGCCATGGCTGGTTAGTTGGTGGAGAGTGGTGCTAAGGTGGAGGGAAGAAGAGAGGCAACAATCCAATTGGAGTGAGCCACATTTGATGGGCAGAATTTGGGTTTTTCTATAATTTGGCTCTCTTAGCCATGGGGTTTTCCGGTAGTTAGGGTGGTCAGCCTGCCAGGCTCAGGTCACCATCTTACTGAGGATGATTAGTGGTGGGAAAATGCAAAGCTAATTGGGTTTGTTTAAGGGTAGAGGTGATTAATAGAAATGGTAAGGGGTTTGGGGCAACGTGGGTTTAGGTTGGGTTAGCTTCGTGAAAATAGCTTGGGTGACTCCCCATGATAGACCAAGGTTAAGTGATCTACTGGGTTTGTGGGGTCAAGTCCCCATCCAAGTGGATTAAGGCTAATGGTGTGCTTAAGTGAGTCATGGGGGTGGTTAATTACCTTTAAGTGATTCATTAAAGGGGCTCCTCCTTTTGCCCATAATAGCATTGTGGCATGAGCATGACTCACTATTTTAGTTAATTTGCATGAGCATGACTCACATTGTAGCTAGACCATGGTTAATTTGCATCCATGGTTAATTTGCATGGCTTGAGCATGAATCACATTGTACCTAGCCCATGGCTTCATGGCTCACCATTGGCTTAGTTAATTTGCATGAAAAGGGATTTTTGGATTTTATGGGGTATTTTAATGGTGCTTTTCATGAGGGTTAACATAGAATGATTTGATCATGAATTTAAATCTTTCAGAATGATTTTAATGAAACGGATGATGAAGAGAAAAATTTTCAAAATTTGGGTACTGACCTCAAAAGAAGAGAATCAGAATTTAGGTACTGACCACGAGATAGTAGTTGAAATTTATGTTTCAACCCCAAAAAGAGAATCAAAATTTAGGTATCAACCTCGAAAGAAAGGAATCAGAATTTAGGTACTGACCTCGAAATGGGAATGGAAATTTATGTATCAATCCTGGAATGAGAATCAAAATTTAGGTACCAACCTCAAGAGAAGGGAATCAGAATTTTGGTACTAACCTCAAAAAGGGAATCAAAATTTAGGTACTGACCTTGGAAGAATTGAATCAGAATTTAGGTACTGATCCCGAAAAGAGTATTGTAATTTAGGTACTGACCTCAAAAGAAGGAAATCATAGTTTAGGTATTGACCCCAAGATGGGAGTTGAAATTTAGGTATCAACCCCAAAAAGAGAATCAAAATTTAAGTACTGACCTCAAAAGAAGGGAATCAAAATTTAGGTGTTGATCCCACAAAGAGAATCAAAATTTAGGTACCAACCATAAAATAAGGGAATCAAAATTGAGGTACTGATCTTGAGATGAGAGTTGAAATTTAGGTCAGTCCTAGAAAGAGAATAAAAATTTAGGTACCGACCTCGAAGGAAAAGAATTAGAATTTAGGTACTGACCCCGAAATGAGAATCAGAATTTAGGTACCGACATCGAAATAAAAGAATGAGATTTTAAGTACTGACCCCAAGAGGAGAACCAAAATTTAGTAACCAACCTTAAAATAAGGGAATCATAATTTAGGTACTAACCCTGAAAAAAGAATCAAAATTAGGTGCTGACTTCGAAAGAGGGGAAACAGAATTTAGGTACTGACCCCGAGATGAGAGTTGAAATTTTGGTACGGTCCCTAGAAAGAGAATCAGAATTTAGGTATTGACTTTGATAGTAAGAAAACATAAGTGTGGAAATTTTTTATATATAGGAAGGTGGAAAATATAAGGAAATTAAAGGAAGATGACCTCACAACGACCCTAGAATTTCATGGAGGCAAAAAATTTCTCGAAAGGAAGGTGGATAAATTTAGGGAATTTAAAGTAATCGGAAGACCTTGCACAGACTCTAGATTTTCATCGAGGCAAAAAATTTCTCGAAAGGAAGGTGGAAAATATAGGGAATTTAAAGGAATCAGACAACCTTGCACCTATCATGGAATTTCATGGAGGCAGAAAATTTATAGGAAGGAAGGCAGAAATTATAGGGAATCAGAATTTAGGTAATGACGCCGAGTTCTGTGATTGCCGAGATTTTGTGAAAATATAGAGATTTTAGAATGTTGAGAATTCATGAAGGTTGCGACTAATTCGTGCAGACAAAGACATTCATGCTACGAAAGTGGTGAGTGAGGAGCTCCAAACTCGAGAGAAGAAAATCATCAAATTTATTCTTTTTCTTTTCTTATTATCTTTATCACATTTATTTATGAGAATATATTTTTCAAAATTTAATTTTGTTCGTTGATTTACTTTTCAAAAACCTTTTTTAAATTTCATTATCAATTTTTTGTTGTATTTTTCCTTATTCATTATAATTTAAAATCTGCGTATGGTTCTACGGCCTTCTATCAATTTTACATAAGTGCAATTTAACAAATTCAACAAAATTTGGAAGAAATTTCATTAATTTGCTTCAAATATGCATTACAAATTGATTACTTGTCGAAGCATCAAAAGATAACATGTTAAATTTATCTTAAACATCATATGTTGAGTCCAAATTATATCTGCTGCTCTGACGCAAAACAAAAAGTGACAAAAACTATCTTCTAACCTTTGTGGCTAGCTCATGATCAAGCTGATCTACTCAGCCACACTCCAAGACAAGAATTCCTTTTATGTGTAATTATAGGTGCAACCATCTCATAGCTCGTACGAGCATAACTTTTCCAATTCTGGGTCCAAACGGATCCCATGAGGTGCTTTACATTCATCCATTCTTCTGAATGTCACAAAAACTTTGCAGTGTTGTACTCTCAAAATGCAGTGCTTTGCTAGATCTACTCCATTTTTCTTTAGAATTAGTACTAAATCTATTGACAACGGAATCTCGATGGATCCTCTGATTTCTCTAGGGCCAACAACATCGTTTTCTTTTTTAAACAAAATGTTACTTCAGCTCAAGAATGACATCATGCTAAAGGGCCTTACAAAGTCATGGTGATCTACATGCGGAGGAAAACAATCTCCTTCATCATAAATGTTGGTTGATTATGCAGTGATTATGCAGCTATTTAGAATGCAGTCTGCCAGTAGTATGCTTCCTCTGACCATCCTTTTAATCATTCTTTTTATCTCAGAAGGCAGAGGATGCAACTAATCGTATCTCAAGATACCTGGGTGGTTCCAGGTTCAATAGCCTATCTTTGACAAAGTTGTAGCAGCAGCCACATTGAATGGTTATCCTGTCTTTCCCGTGCATCCATTTTCATGGCTCTGAGTAAGTCTTCTTTATTAACAGAACACCTCGACCTCGGCTCCTTAAGTTGAATGCACAGTAAAGAATCCTTCTTTCAACATTTTTGAAGAAAACTTCTGTGTATAGATCTGAGCCTTCCAAGATGTTGACAAATTTCCTTTGGATTTCTTCATAGAATTCAAATTCTCTCTTCTTGACTCTGTTAATTTTTTCTAGTTTTGTCATAGGAATCCTTTGCGATCATCAGGTCATTCCCTCATTTCAATATCCATGGGAAACCATCTCTGCATCAGATCCGTATGCAGTGGAATATATGACTCAGTATCTGGGAGCGCTATCTCATGGCACCCTGTGTTAGCGGTTGTATATTCTTCAAAAAAACTGTAGTTATCCTAATGGAGAACATTGCATCTCTTGCACATCACAAATGCTCTTCATATCAATGCTTGTGTTGGCATTTCAATGTTGCACATAGGTAAACTTTTACAAAGTTCATCTAGAATTTTTAATTGTATCTATAATGCAACAAACTCAAACTCATCCTCTGTAACTGGCAGACTGGTAGAAGTCTCCCTCATGCATGGGCATAAATCTTTCCCACGGGAATCGGGGTGAGTGTATCTTCTTCTTCATTTCTATGTCTTTTTTCTTGATGTAAGAAAGCTCTATGCTTGCGGCGATTTGCATTACGATGTTGCATTCTTCTGAGTGGCACATTTGGCACTCTTTCTTCATCAGCACTGACTAAATTCCCTGTCAGGGCAGTTATCAAGGACGGTAAACGACTGGTTCCTTCTCTTGGATCTTCTAGTATTGCTGCTTTCTTCCTCTTCATTGAGGACTTTTCTTTGGTACTAATCTTTAATAATGATGATAATCCTTCTTTCTCCTGATGAATGACCACGTCCATCGGGAACCCTTGTAGTCCACGATAAGTTGACCAAAGCCCAAGTCAAATTCTATGATTCCGCCCAAGGATGTCCTTTCCTTATTTAGTGTGAGATTCAAGCCATCTCTAAAATTGAAAATCAGCTTTTGTCCCAACTTTTTTCTGTAGAAGATAGAAAAACATCAGTGCACTGAATTTCAGCACAAACAAGAACAAACAATGAAACATTAATTAAAAAAAATCCTTAATTTATACAGGTGCAAATTTCATTCATTGAATTTAATTTAATTTAATGAGATTTCAAAATTAAAACATGAGGAAATTAAATTGGGCAAATTCAAATATTTTTATTTTACTGAGGTTAATTTTAATACAAAATTGTGGACCCAGTCACAGACATGTAGTATATCTTCAAATATTGGCCATTAAATAGCAGCATAGGTCTTTCACATCAGAAATCCACTAGTTGGTGAGGGCCTCATGAATAGACCTTTTTTATTACAAATGGTCTCTCCCAGTTGGTTCAAATTTTCCACCTATCTTACGATGTACAAGAATAGGTCTTTTAAGAACAAGATTGAGGTCAACAAATTTGAACGCTCTTAGGCGGACCAATTTTTCATAAGTCGGCACCATCCTTGCTTGGTAAAGCTTCAAATGTTGTTGTGCTTCTTGTTTTTTCCCCTCGAGACTTTTCAATTCTTTAAGTCTGAGCTTTGTACTTTCTTCTATTGTAACTTTATTGGTGATGGTGACTCCGAGAGACGGTGATTGGACTTCTCGTGGCAGTACGACCTCAGACCCGTTTATAATTGTGTAGGGAGTACATTGAGTGGGAGTTCTTAAAGTTGTTCGGTTGGCCTACAGAGCTTCTAACAGTTTATCATGTCATCCTCTTTTATTCTTGTTCAATATTTTCTTTAAAATTTGCACAAACATCTTGTTGAAGGCCTCGGCCAGGCTGTTTGCACTGGGATAGTAAATTGTATAGTACCTCAAGTCTATCTCTTATCATTTGATGAAGTTGTTGATCTTTATGCTCTTGAAGGCTGTTCCATTGGTAGAAATCACTCTACGTGGTACATTAAAATGGTAGAAAATCTGACTCTTGAAAAGTTGGAGAACATGTTATCTTGTAACCTCTCATAACGACACTACTATTGTCCACTTGGAGAAGTAATCTGTAGCGGAAAGAATAGATTTATGCCCCTTAGAGAATGGAGGGTCTATTGGACCTATTATGTTTGTTCCCTAACATTAGAATTGCAACGAGGCAATGGTTGAATGTAGGACATTTGGAGGTTGGTGTCAGACAAGCCCATGCACTTCACTAAGGTAAAACCTTCTAGCTGTATCCATGCAATTAAATATAATTGATGGACAATAATATCTGATTATTTTAGTGTTTATTCTAATATTTTGGCCCTGACTGGTGAGCTCCACCCAATCTGACCTGTACTTCTTTAACAAAATTTTGTGCTTCGACCCTGCTTAGATATCTCAGCCACATCTGATCGAACGATCTTCTGTAGAGGACATCACCTACTAGAGCATATGACAAAGCTCTTCTCGTGATATGATATGCTTTAGACTTGTCTTCTGCAGTTTTCCAGTTTGCAAATATTCTATCAGTGGTCTGCGTCAATATTCATTAATGTTAGTAACTGATATCATCGCTTCTTCTTCTTTTTTTAGCTTGTGTAGATTATCGAGGTCGATCTGAGATAGAACCTGACATCCATGTACTGTAATATTGATGGAATCCTCTAGTCGACACGCCATGTCTATAGAAATTTTTGCTAGAGCATCGGTACGGACGTTATCTTCTTAAGGAATCCAGTATGGTGTCACATTGGAAATCTATTTCGGTAGCTTCATCGCGTATCGGGGGTAATCTGCTAGCCTTTGTTTCAAAATCTTATAATGTCTGACAACTTTTTTTATGATGAGTTGTGACTCGCCATAGATGACAATGTCTGTTATATCCATTGAGATTGTCAATTCCAATTCGGTGATCAACGCTTCATATTTTGCTTCCTTATTTGTGCATGGCTCTATCAGGTGATAGGAGAATCTCAACATACCCTGATCTCCTGTGATGAAAATCAGCCAAATACCTACTTTCCTTGATATAACTATCTTTAATCCTTTGTGCATTCAGGCTGATCAAGTCCCGTCGAAGTATATTTTCTAATGTCTAGCACTGGATGGTTCCATTTGCAGTATATGTTCATCTAGTAGTTGATAATTGAGAGGGGACCCTATTGACAGTCGATGTGCTAGCTACGAGAAAATCTGTTAAAATATGTCCCTTGATAGCATAAAGGGGAACAAAAGTTATATCAAATTGTAATAAAATCATTGACCATCTTGCTAAACGTCCGGAAAGTGTTGGACGTGTCATCAAATATTGCAATGGATTAACTTTCAAAATAAGGGTAACTTTTTCAGAAAGCACGTAATGCCTAAGCTTCTTGGCGGTGAAAATCAAAGCTAGAAAATGCTCTCGATAGGCAGATTCTTTACTTTCGCTGGTATTAGACGGTGACTCAAGTAGTAGAGTACATTTTACTTACCCTCATCATTGACCTAAGCTAACAAGGCTCTGAGAGAGTCGTCTAAGGCCACAGTATAAATTATCAGCGATTTTCTCGAGATAGAGGCTGCCAAAAAAGGAGGTGTCATTAAGTATTTCTTAATTTCCTCAAAGGCTTGTTGGCATTTCTTCTCCCAAATAAATTTACCATCCTTTTTAATTAATGCTGAGAAGGACTGACACCTACATGAGATTGCCAACCTTGGGTACCCATACCTTCTTCCTTGACGGTGATTCTTGAGCGAGGTGTTTCAACATAAGCATCGATGTGTCAGAGAGAGGCATGCTCCCCACTGTGCAGCCCAAATACAATATTGGGTGACTTATTTGTCTTTTGCTTCTTTGGAGCACTCTTACGAGCAATAACTGACTGTATCCTCTAACCCAGACGTGACTTGGCTAGCTGACATCTTTCAGAACTTGGAGTAAGGGTGCTAACCCAGACGTGATGGTAGTATCAACTCGACTCCCTAGATGAAACCTGCGGGAATACGGGCGGGCAAATCTTTAGTTAACTTCTGAGATTGTAGGGTAGATTTGAGATCCCTTAAAATCTCTTTATTCATCTGAGGGAACACCATGCATCCAACTTGCTTAACTAACTCAATGACTAAACATCCTTCTTTAACGCCCATACTTTGAATGTTGTACAAACTTTCATGATAAGATTGGGCTTCTTCTTCTCCTCATCACGATTGTGAAGTAATAACAAGGTAACAACAATCTGTTGAATACTTTCATATCCATTAGTGTCCGTTAGCGGGTGGAACCTACTCCCTCACAAAAGCAGAGAGGTTTCAAGTAATCCAAGTTCCTCCTAGTGAGGAAACACATCAACATGTACCTTTTCAGGAATTTGGGCCTTAGCAGCCTTCCAAATTTTTTTACTGCATTTTCCCATTTGACACCGGGCTAATGGCATAGACTTCAAACTTGATCCAATTTTAAACACCAATGGTGGGATGGTAAATCCGTTGGTTATATTTTCAACAATCATAATATCCTTTCCTTTGGTAGAAAAGGGAAAAACAAACTTAATAGGTGTTGGGGTAGCAGTGACATTCACCTTCTAGTAAGTAGGGAAATATGGGGGACAATTCATGTTGATTTCAACAGATGACTCCTGTACTTCTAGAGCGAGAACTTTCATTATGACAAATAAGGTTTTTCCGAGCACGACTTCGAGCTCATCAAATCAAGTTTCAAACTTGATGGTAGGAGCAACATTGCGACCATCGTGGCTAGTTGGCAGGTTGCAAGAGAAAGTGAGCGTCAAGAACACCATTGCAGCAGCTTCATAGAGAAAGCTCTGAGGTTAGTTTTTTTTGCCAACACCTTGTAATTCTAATACGAACACTAAAAATTAACAAAGGCCGATCTGTAGACTGAGCAAGTCTTTATTTAATTTTAATTTGAGAACGTTTTAAAATTCAGTAAAAATATCTTGAAGGTAGAAGGATTTAATTAATTAAATAAGGAGGGTTAAAAGAGCAAGCACAATATGACATAATTCAATTTAATTTACAGAGTAGAAAACCAAACACGGCAGGACACGAAGATGACAGTAAAGTTTAGGACCCAATGCAAGACCAACTTTATTACGCACAATGTTTGGGCAAAACTAGTCCACCAACACATCTATTGGGGGTCCGACCCCACATAAAGACAAAAAAGTCCTAATGAAATTTTGAACCTCAATGTTCAAAGGTGATTGAACAGACAATCCTGAAGTCCAAAAGAGTTGATCGTACTTACCTAAGAAAAAAATGGGTGAAGCATGCCAAAGGAAGATGGGTAATTTAGTCCATGAGGGACATGAACTCATTACCAATATATGAAGACAAGATTCCCTGATTTAATTGAAGAGAGAAACTAGTCCCCAACGGAGTCGGCAGAAGTTGTCGGTCACCAAATTACAAATTTTCGGTTGCCAGAATAGGGATCCTGACACCCAGTTTAATTTAACTTATATATTTATAAATTGGTAATAAGTAGTATTTTAGATTTTTAAAATGTAAGACTAGACCGATCACATATCCTCTGTAGTTTAAATAAACAAACCTAATACCCCAAGCAATGCATCTATCCTGAAGGGTAGACACACTACTTACTGTAAGGCTTAATTAAGTAAACTAAAGAATTTTTGACTTTCGTCCAAGTCTCTAAAAAATAATTTTTTTTTTATGTTGACCGACAAGCTCTCGTATTTAATACAAAAATTTTAAATAAGGTTTATATTAAGTTGGGTTCTTGAAAATTTCCTATAAGGGAAACTCCTATAGTTAATTACATCTTAGATAATTGAAGTCACCTAAGAAAGCTCTCAATAAAAAGCAGGTGATATTGTCTTCATGAAGTTCATGGGATAGGACCTTTCAAAAGATCAATCAGAGAAGTATGAAATGAGAATGGTTGAAATTTGAAACACTTTATTTTGGAATCTAAGGGAGGAAGAGCTAGGGGATGTCATGGATTCTGAGGAGAACCTTAGTGACTTCCCAAACAAACATATGATTTGGTTTCAATTTTGAAGAGAATTTTTTTAAATATTAAATTCTGTCAATTTTATTAATTAGTACTTCCATTTATGTGAGATGGTCGCATGATTAGCTTGGAAGATATGAGGATTTAGGTCGCCATGAAAGACAACCTTGGAATCCTATGTTGAGTTAGGGCTTAAATTTAATAGTAGAGCTATACAAAGGCCTAAAGAAAAATTTAAGGACTTATGTCACACTTGCCGGACAACCTCAAAATCCTTTAGCTCATTTTTAAATTTTAAGAAAAGATGTGTCGTTGTAGATCCTCATGTTGTTGTAGATCTTCATGTTGTTGTAGATCTTTCTGTTGTGGAAGGCTGCTCACAAAGTTAGCTCCAAGCTCATCCACGAAGTAGCAGTCCTAAAGTCAAAGGTTTAAAGTTTTAAATGACAAGTTCAAAGTTCAATCAGGTGGAATGGTTAATGTTGATTGTAGCGACACTGGTTATGATCCCATGGTTCCCTCATTATGGCATCACTATGTTCTTCAAATTCATTTACTCCAAATGAATTTACTAAACTCAACTCAATGAGTTCCATACTTTCATTTAGACTATGGAAAATATCGTTTGCAGCCGTAGGTTACCTCCTCTGAGGGATTCTCGATCATCCGATAGAAATATTTTAATTTAGTTGCAATTATTATTTTATTATTTTGTTTGTGATTAAATTTTAAGTTGACTTATATTTTTGAATATTATCGCAGTGGATTTTATCTTATTTTGATATCTTAATTTTAGTTTTGGTTTTAGTTTTGTGGTTATCCTAAAAGTTTCAGTTTTGACATGAAAGGTGACCTCATTTTTTAACATGCAATTTTATAAGCAAAAAGGTAAATAAAAGTAAATTTCAATGCACTAAATCAAGAGCGTACCTATCAATTCTTCCCTTTCTTCCACCTTTTCCCAAGAGGTGTGGCCTCTATCGGATCCTTTTAGAAGCTTGAGTTGAGTCCATGAAGCTCCTAGATGAAGCCTTGGTTTGTGGTGAATTTCCTTGGTATGAAATTGACTGAGGCCAATTTGGGGTGTCGATCAAAGGCTTAATGAAGGAATTCCTTCTTTAGCCTTGAGGATGGTGTGGGTGAAGTTAATTTCAGTTTGGTTGAGTGTAGGAGTGTATTGGACTTTTAGTTAGAAGATGCCTTGGTTTCAAGCCCTAAAATGGAGCTCAAGTAGAGGGAATTAGGGCTAGAATAAGGTGGGGATAAGGTTCTCTATATTGAAATTAGGTCTGGTTAAAATTTAGCAGTTTGGTCAAGGTTATGGTTGATCTCCCTTTTTGCGGTGGAGGAGTGGGCTTTAAATAAAGGAGGTTGTGGTGGTTGTCATGGCTGGTCAGTAAGTAGAGAGTGGTGCTTAGGTGGAGGGAAGAAAGGGGTAACAATCCAGTTAGAGTGAGCCACGTTGGATGTTCTGAATTTTGGGTTTTCCCTAATTGGGCTCTCTTGGCCATGGGGTTTTCCGGTAGTCAGGGTGGTCAGCCTGCCAGGCTCAGGTCACCATCTTACTGAGGATGATCAGTGGTGGGCAAATGCGAAGCTAATTGGGTTTGTGTAAGGGTAGAGGTGATTAATAGAAATGGTAAGGGGTTTGGGGCAACTTGGGTTTAGGTTGGGTTAGCTTCGTGAAAATGGCTTGGGTGACTCCCCATGATAGACCAAGGTTAAGTGATCTACTGGGTTTGTGGGGTCAAGTCCCCATCCAAGTGGATTAAGGCTAATGGTGTGCTTAAGTGAGTCATGGGGGTGGTTAATTACCTTTAAGGGATTCATTAAAGGGGCTCCTCCTTTTGCCCATAATAGCATTGTGGCATGAGCATGACTCACATTTTTGGTTGATTTGCATGATCATGACTCACATTGTAGCTAGACCATGGTTAATTTGCATCCATGGTTAATTTGCATGGCATGAGCATGACTCACATTGGAGCTATCCCATGGCTTCATGGCTTACCATTGGCTTGGTTAATTTGCATGAAAAGGGATTTTTGGATTTTATGGGGTATTTTGATGGTGCTTTTCATGAGGGTTAACATAGAATGATTTGATCATGAATTTAAATCTTTCAGAATGACTTTAATGAAACGGATGATGAAGAGAAAAATTTTCAAGTGGGCTTTTGGAATAAAATGTGGTGGCCTTATGCCTTTAAGATTGAGGATGGACTTGGGCTTGAGTCTGAGTTGGGTCAAAATTTGGATCAAATTGGACCTGGATTTGGTTTCAATCAGGTTTTTTCATAATGAATTTTAGTTTGGAATTGAAATTAAGTAGAATTGGAGTCAATTTCGTTGACATTGGGGCGAATTTGGTGAAATTGAGCCTTTAAGGGCAATTTAGGGCTTTTGGTCAAAATGAGTTAATTTGGTCAAATTAGGTTTATGGGAGTGTTTTAATTGGGTTTTGGGGACATTTGGGATGATTTTGGAATTTTTGGGAAGTTTAGCAAAAATTACGGTTGTAGGGGTATTTCGGTAATTGATGGATATTTGGGCTATAGTGGGGAAGTAAGCCATGAAGCCATGTCCAACTGATAGGATCAATATGAGGATTCATTTGGGATGTTCAATATATTGGTCGTAACCCTCTAAGACAAAAGGCTAAGGGTTTGGGTCCACCCATATGAGCATTCCAAAAAGAGTCAAGAGACTAAATCAAGGGAGTCTTAGGGTTTGGGGTGTGCGAGAAAGTGTACTGTGTGCAAGCTAGCCTAACCAAGACAAGACCACCCAGGATTAGTCCTAAAGCCTGACCATCCTATGGGGAACTCCTATTGAGCTTCCTTAAGCTTAGTCTCATCCTCCTAAGTGCTAGAGGTTAGACTTTAAGCATATGAACTCCAAGTGAAGGAAAAAAGAGTTTAGAATTTCTAATGGTGAGGGTTCCTTTTCTAATTCTCTAGGAATAATCAACAAGAAAGTCTTATGGCTAGACCCTAGGCTACTAAAGAGGAAATACTAAACCTCAACAAAAAGTGAGGACAAAAGGTTGTCACAGATCCTGAGGTGGTTTGGCTTAAATTTTGAGAAGAGAATTATCAAGTATTTCATCCTATCAATTATTATTACCTAGGGTTTACATTTGTTTGACACAATTATACAAATGGCCTGAAAGATAAGAGGATTTATGTCGTAACAAACAAAAATCTTAGAATCCTAAAATGAGTTAGGACTTAAATTGCTCGACAAGATCGTGTGAAGCCTTAAAGATAAGGTGAGGATTTATGTTGAACTAGGAAAACGACCTATAAATCTTATAGGGTTATGTTTTTTAATTCAAAGGAAAGATTGCTATTGTAAGTGCACTTTTCAGTTGTAGAATGTTGCCCTCGCGGTTAGCTCTAATCTTATTGGTGAAGTGGTAGTCCTAAAGCCAAAGGGTTCAAAGGTTTAAATGACAAGTTCAGTTCAATCATTAAAAAGGAGTGAATTATTATCTTAGAGCGACACCGATTAGGTTCCCACGATTCCCTCATTCCAGTACTATAAATTTCTTTTGAATTTACTTCGTCTAAATGAGTTGTTAATCTCATTTAAATTGGGGAGATCTCGTTAGCAACCGTGGGCTACCTCATCCAAGGGACTCCCTTAAATTCAAAATGATGTGTTATGAAATTATTATTATTTTGTTTTTTAATAATGTTGTTTAAGTTTGAAAAAAGTGGTTTTGCAATTTTCAATTTTGAAAAATGTTTTCTAGCTGAAGCGAGTAATTCTGTGAAATGCAGTAAAGTAAAAGAAAAGGAAATTGCATTGCAAAAAATGTAAATGCATACCTGTCATCTTCTAACACTCCCACCGAATTGTTAGGGCTTGCAGAAAATATATAATTTTGTAGGAAAAATAAATTGCAATAAAACAAAAAATAAGAAGGCTGGTTGAAGGAGTATCTACCAAATCCTAGGTTTTAACTTGATTGGTCCTTGATGATTTTAATGGATGTTTTTCTTGAACAGAGAATACTAAGTTCAAGTTTTGCTCAAAGTATCCAAAGCATCCTAAGAATGTTCGGGCATAACCCTAAACAACATTTTTTTAAATCTTTAAGTTTATTTGATCTTTTTATATTGCTTAGTTAATCCTCCAAATTTAGATTGAGTTTTAATGAAATAACACACTCTATGCTTATTGAACCTTAATATTTTATGTATCCCAATAGTGGGGTAATCAAACAGTCACTTAATCTTTTACTTAAAAGTTGTGTGAGTGAATGCCCCAAATAACAAACTAAGAATCATTAAGGATTTTATACCCCAGACTAAAGTTAGGCTTGTAGTGTTTTCAAAACATTCATGATTAATTACATTTTTATTTCTAAATGCCTAGTTCACTAATAAGCCCTTAACAATTTTATGGGTAAATTTGCAATTATCAAAATTTTAAGTTTAGTGAGATATATTCCCATTAAAGGATCATGCTATCATCTAATCACCAATTAGAGGCTTCAAAGAAGTGAATTATTATCTTCCTAACTCAAGCCCACTACTTTAAGATCATCCAATTGAATTAACCTCCAAGACATAATAATTTATAAAATTATATTTCTACACTTATCATGAAAAGTTGGCAAATTGGTCTCTACCTCTTAACCCATTATTTTTCAAACATCCAAGAATATTCATTATGATTAAAATTACCTATTTACCCTTTTGGTTAAAATTAAATTTTAATTAAGGTATCAAAATCCAAAATTAGCATTTTTCCCCTAGGACTCTCCACTCCATAACTCATCAAATACAACTAAAATGACTTTTAAATTTTTATCCTACCCCACTCCTAGGTCAATTAAAGTATCAGAGAAGAAAATGTGATTTTCTTATTTTTATTTAATTTATATAAACATTTTATTCAAAAATAAGGATTGTCAATATTAATTTATTCAACTAATCAAAGTAAAATTTTTGTTCATGGGAAATTTATTGAGAATTAGTAGGTCAGATGAACACGTGGACAAAATTTCATGATTTTCAATTTATATTTTAATTACTATAATTATTTATTATTTTAAGTGATTTAATTAAACAGAAATTATAATTTAATTTCAAAAAACACTTTTTTATATTTTTTAAGTCTTCTAAGTCTAGAAAACTTAGAGAAATAAACATTTCATTTTTCTGATGTTTATTTTATTTATTATAATTATTTTAATGGAAATTAAGAAAAATATATTTTTGGCTTTGAAAATATACATAACTGAATCAAAAAAATTAGAAAAAATTTTTTAAGGGTCATAAGTGATCAAAAAAAAATTCAAAGCAATTTTGAGCATTTTCATATTTTTGGAATTTTTAATAATTTTTAATTATTTTTACATGAAAATATAGCTAAAAAATGAACTATTTAGTTTCAAATAGTTTTAATTTTTACTAATTGCCCCTGATGACATAAAACTCAGAAAACTATTTTTCATAATTTTCCTAATTTGATTTAATTTATAATAATTATTTTAATGCAAAAATATAATTTTACTTAGATAATAGATTTTAGTGCTCAAACTAATTTAAATAAATTTCAAATTTTTACAGTGAGTCAAAGTGGTCATTATTTACAGTGTGGAATCATTTTCATTATTTTTGTAATATTATTCTATGTATTTTTATTTTATTAAGTTTTTAAGATTTAATTAACCATACTTATTTACATAAACATTCAAAGTTAATTTATATTTTTCCAAGAGTCCTCTAACCGCAGGGAACCTACCAAAATTATTCCTAAATTTATTTTAGGCAAAAATAGAGAATTAAGCTTGAAAATTAGGATTAGAAACCTAGAGATGCTCTATGACCTTGGAAAAATCGGAGAACATCTCTAATAACATGAGGAATCAACCCGTAAAATTTTAAGTCATGATGATTATTCTTTACTTGATTAGAATTAAAATTGTCCAGAAAGTATTTAATTAATTAAAAATCAAAGACACATTAAATAAATTTTATTTTTATTCCACATTATTCTTCTCTATTCATGGAGTAAGAGGGTATTTTTATTTTATATTTCTGATTTTTCTACACAAAGTTATAGATTTTTAAATTTTCATCATTTATTTAAATAAATTAAATATATTTATCTACTTTACACAGTCGGCCGCCGCAACAACATAAGACTCTTTGAAGCCCCACAAGTTGCCGCTCTACTGGATGCCTCAATCTGACTCAGCTACCATGCAAGCTGCGCTTTACGTTCCATTTGCTCGTTCGACGCACTCTAGATAGTCCAAACAACACACTCGGAAACAAACGACATCCGTTCATCATCCTCCATCATCCTAACCTGAGAACAATCCACACTAAAATGCTTCAAACTCGCTTAATACTCAACCAAATCACTCAAGGTTAGTTCCTACAGCTTCATCTAATTGAGACGAACATATCTATATAGTTATATGTGTATGAAATACAAGTTCTCGTCATAATTAATGAAATAGAAGAAATCTTTAGGGTTTTTGAAATATATCTTTTGCTCAAGAGGTGAGGTCTTGATTGGGTGCTTGTGAAAGCTTCAGTAGATTCCAAAAAACCTCCTTGAAGTGTTAGTTTGCTCCGGTATAAGCTTTAAGTATGATTTCAATCAAAGGGTGGTGTGGCCTTAGTCTAGAGGTGAGTTAGAGGGCTTAATAGATGGGGGTTTTGATGGGGAACTTCCTTGTTTGGCCTAAGAAGCATTTCAAAGGTTTAATTTGAAGTTTTATAATGTTTTATGGAGCTCCTTATAACCAAAGAAACCTAAGAAAAATAAAAATGAAATTAAAACAAATACTTCATTTTTATAATAATTTTAAATATTTAATTAAATGAAAATTAATTAAAAGTCATAAATATTACAAAATTGTAAAAATACACTAAAAGGTCTCATTTGGCTTCCTGATCATTTGTGACAAATTAAAATAATTTCCCTATTTTTCTAAGCCAAGATATTAATTTTTAAAAGATAAAAATGAATTTTCTTTATTTTTCCACTAAAAAAATTATAATAATTAAAATATAAACCATAAAAATATTAAATTTATTTCTTTGGGCTCCCTAGATTTAGAGAGATTTTAGAAAAATAGAAAATTTAAATTTTCATTTAAATAGTATTTTATAATTAATTAATACTCAAAACAATTAAATAATCCTAATATTTAAATTGAACCTCTAAAAATCATAAAAATTGATCCAAGTGGTCCTCTAACATAGTTGAACCTTTAGTAATTTTCTTAAGGTTAAAAGCTTTGTTTTGGCTGATTTATTAAATTATTCTTGAAAATCTCTTATTTTGCATTAAAAATAATTACAAAATTAAATAAATTCAGAAAAATCACATTTTCTCTTCTAATGTTGTAATTAACCCATGAGTGGGGTAACATAAAAATTTTAAAATTCAATTAAGTTTAATTTAATGAATTATGAGGTCTTAAGTCTTTAAGGGCATAATGATAATTTTGGAATTTATGCCTTAATTAATATTTAGGTGAACGATCTTAATTAACATGTCTTGATTATTGAAATATGAAAAGGATAAATGATAGCAACCAATCTCACTTTGGTCTCATTAAGGATAAATTTGTAATTTCTCAAATAGGTAGAATTTGAAAGAATAATTAAATGAGAAGATATTAAGGTGAGCGGTTTGACTTTGGAAGATCATAACCCATTAATTTAAAACCCTAATAAATGGTTATAAAATGATGTATGATTCTTGATAAGGATTAAGAGTATAACATTTAATTTTTTTAAGAATTACAAATCTACCAGTTTAGTCTTAAGGGCTTAGTAGTGAACTAGGCTTAATCAAAATTTTGTCTAACGAAGTCTAGAAAATAATATATAATTAATTTGAGACTTTTAAAACACTACAAGCCCATCTTTAAAAAGATCAAATCAGCTAAGTTTCATAATTAAGCCAAATTGCCCCTAAGGGCCTTTACACAAATAATTCGTAAGTGAAACATTAAGTGATATTTACCCCACTTAATAGATAATCAAGAAATCAAAGTTCAATGAGCATAAGGGTATAAACTAGTTGAACCATATACCAACATAATAAAACTAAAATGAACTCGAGATGGTTCAAGGGACTATGAAATGTCTAAGGTATTACCCAAGACCTTTTTCATGATCCTTTGGAAATAGGGACTATGAAATGTCTAATGTCTAAGGTATTACCCAAGACCTTTTTCATGATCCTTTGGAAATCTCGGAGGACACTTAGACATATTTTTATTTGCTTAATGGAATCATCCTTATAAATGAGCAAATTGAACCCACCAAGATACAACATAAGTTTTGGTAGACGTATCTCAAATATTTACTCTCGGATTTCTTTACAAGCATGTTTTAATTCTTGCAAAATTATATCTATATGCCTGGCACCTACTGACCATCCAAGTGGAGGAACGGGAAAAATCGACAGTACGCTTTTAAATTGTTGCATTGCAATTTACTTTTATTTACCTTTCTGTGCCTCTCCTTTCCTACCTATAAATTTGCATGTTAAACAACAATTCACCCTGTATGTCAAAACTGAAATTTCTAGGATAGCCACAGAACTGAAACCTAAAAAAATTAAGAAATCAAAACAAAATAAAATTCACTGTCATAGTAGCCAAAATATGAGACAACTCAAAATTTAATCACAAACAAAATAAAACAAAAATTACAACTAAACCAAAATGTCTCTATCGGATGATCGGGAATCCCTTGGAGGAGATAACCTATGGTTGCTAACGAGATTTCCCACTATCTAAATGAAAGTATGGAACTCATTAAGTTGAGTTTAGTAAACTCATTTTGACTAAGTGAGTCTGAAAAAAAATAGTGATGTCAGAACGAGGGAACCGTAGGATCCTAACCAGTGTCGCTCTAATCAACTTTAACATCTCCCATAATGTTTAAATAATCATAACCTTAGGAAACATTTTATTTAACATCAAGACTTGACACATTAGAAAACGTAAAACCCTTGCGATGAGGAGCTTTGAGTTAGCATCGCGGGCAGCACGACTATCTTCAACAGTAAGATGATCTACAACAGCATATCTCTCCTTAGAAATTAAATAATAAACCACACGACTTCGATGTTTTCCGGGTAGTGCGCCATAAATCCTCAACTTCTCTTTAGGCCATTGTATGGCTCTACTATACAAAATAAGCCCTAACTCATTTTGAATTTCATGGTTGTCATTCATCACGACCTAAATCCTCAAATCTTCCAGACTATTTGTGTGATTTTTTCACACGAATGTATGCTCTAATTAATAAAATTGACATGATGAAACTTTTAAAAGTTGTATTCTCTAAAACTGAAGCCAAACAATAGGATAGTTTGAGAAGTCATCGAGGTTCTTCTCAGGGTTTGTGACATCTCCTAGTTCTTCTTTTGGATTCTAAAAATAAAATTTTCCAAACTTGAGCCGTTCTCATTTCAGACCTCTTCGTCTGATCTCATTGAAATGTCATATCCTTTAAAATTCATGAAGACAATATCCCCTAATTTTTATCGAGTGTTTTCTTGTGTGACTTCGTTTATCTAAGATGTAATTAACTATAAAGGCTTGTCTTTGTAATTAACTTTCAAGAATCCAACTTAATATAACACTATTTAATTTTTCATATTAAATAGGGGAACCATTGGCTTATAATAAAATGGGTTCGCAGACCAATTGGATGTCATACATTTCTTAGTTTATTTGATTGAGCCTCATTATTAAGTCATGTGTTTATCTTTCAAGATAGATACATGGCTTAAAGTGTAGCGCTCTTTCATTTAAACTATGTAAGATATAAGATCAATTCAACTTCCTAAACTTCTTTTATTTGGAAACATTTCGAGTTAGTTTATCCCAGAACACCATTTAGTATATTGGCTCAAACCAGAAGCTGGGTGGCTGAAAGTCAATATTGATGGCAGCTTCTACTAATCTAATGCTGATATTGGGGGACTTATATGAAACTCACAGGGCTCCTGTCTTCTTAATTTTCTTTCTCCAACTTTTGCAGTAGCTGCTTTGGAGGCTGAATCTATTGCTATTTATTGGGCTATCCACCATGCTTTTAGAGCCAAAATATAGAATTAATTGGTTGAATCTGACTCCAAGATCTTGATCAACATTCTCTTGAATCAGCATTACTGCCCTTGGCACATTCTCAAGTGGAAAAATAAGATCCACCTCATCTCCTCCAACATAAATTTGAATTTCTACTTTATCCATAGAGAAGGAAGCCGACCTACAAATTGGCTTGCACAAGCTGGTCTAGGGGCTGATAGTCCACTCATTTCTAAAAATGTTTGTCCTCCCCTCTTATTTCTTCTAAAGGGAGACCCTCTTGGTCGGCCCTTCTGTAGACTTTTGTAATCCCTGTCATCTTATTTTTTTTAATGAATCTTCATCACCTTGGAAGGCTAAGCCCTTCTAAGTGAACTTTTGATTTATATAAGTACTCAATCGAACGAGTAGATGGTGGTGGCGGCGCTAATAGCTCTGCTATGGTTTCCATGGGGTTTTTGCTGTCTTGGCTGGTAAAATAGTGGTGGAGACAGGTTTTTTCTGCAATTTCAAACTCTTCTTGGAGCTTGTTCTGGTTGTGGCTCGTTTTTAGAGTGATTTTTTGG
This sequence comes from Phalaenopsis equestris, assembly GCF_001263595.1. NCBI lineage: Eukaryota > Viridiplantae > Streptophyta > Magnoliopsida > Asparagales > Orchidaceae > Phalaenopsis > Phalaenopsis equestris. The sequence goes on along the minus strand of NW_018165030.1, from coordinate 31,936 downwards.
TTTTCCGGGCTCTTAGCTTTTTCAAAATTGTTAGAACTACTGTTCCATTGCTCCATGTTGTTGAGTTGGACTGTGGTGGAGAAGGGCTTCTAGTCTATTTTTGGTTTTATTTTTTTTAATTTCTTTGGTTTAGGGGTACTTGCTTGGAGTGGGTTTTTGGTTTCCTATTTTGTTTGGTTCCTTAATTATCTTTGAGTTACTATTCCATTGATTTTGTGGTTCTTTTCCCTATTTAGTGGTTAGAGGGACTGGTTGGTAGTTGTATTGGTGAAGGGGGAACCAGGGGTTTGTTGGTTTGCTTTTTCCATGGCTTCACCCATTAATATTGAGACCAATATTCAATGAACCAAGGCCACTAATGTTGGGGTGGTTGGACACTTGAATGAGGTACTACAGGATGTGGAATTGTTAGTTTTTCCCCAAGAATTTCATGATACTGTTGCTGGTAAGGGGGCTTCCCCTTGTATTCATCCTCTAGGATGTAAAGAAGGTGAGCCTGCCATTTATTTTTCACCACAAGAGATCACTTCCTTAAATGAGGGAGTTAAACTTACTATTGTGGGCAAATTCCAGCTAGGTCATCCTAAGATGGAGCATGTAGGAAACTTTTTGATTCTCCAAAATTTATTGGAGCTTGGAAGTTGGAGTTGCTTGATGGAAGGAATTTATTGATACAATTGACTGTTGAAGAAGACTATGATAGGCTTTTTGCCAAACAATATGTAATTATTGCAGGGACCACCATGAAATTAATGAAATGGACACCTGGATTTTATCCAAGTAAAGAACCACCTGTGGTTCCTCTTTAGTTCAAGTTACCTAGTCTTCCCCTCCCTTTTTTTCAATATGAATGCTTTATTTAACATTGGCTGCTCTTTGGGTAGCCTTTAAAAGTTGATGCCCCTAGATTCAACAAGGCAAGGTTTGCTTTTGCTAGAATACTCATAGAAGGGGACATCATTTTGCCTGAAGTGAAAAGAGTTTGGATTGGCTCTAATAAGGAAGGGTTCTGGCAATAAGTTATATTAGAGCAAAGGCCTTATTACTGTCAGCATTGTAAGATGTTTGGCCATACCTAGGATAGGTGCTACAAATTGCATCCTCCATCCAAAGAAGCAATTCCAGGAAAAAAGAAGAATCCCACTCAGAAGATTTCCTCTCCTGTGACTGAAGAATCTAAGGCTATTAAAGGAGGATCACTGGATAAATCACAAAGTTTTACTGCTCCTTTTGACTTTAATGTTCCTTCTGTTTCTTCCCCTAGAGTTATAAGGGAGGAACTCAACACCGTCACTATAATTACTCCTTCCACTTCTTCACCTGATGAGAGATTGGAGGAACCTTTCAAGGATCCTTTGAATGACATACAGGTTCTTGCTATTCCTGATGAAAGGAAAATTATTGAACTGAAAAATCTTCAAGAGAAAGAGTGCCAGGTTTAAACATCCAAAAGGAAAAAGAAGGAAGACACTAAAATTCAAAGATTACAAATAAATTCAAAGATTACAAATTGGAGTAGTATGGTAAAGACTGGAGCCTCTCCTGCTACTAGAGGGAGAACAAGATTCAAATCCCTGCCCTCACTTCCCCCCCCCCCCCCTTCCTCCCCCCCCCCCCCCAAAATGATTAACCTTTCCTACTTTGTTCTTTGGGCTTTTGGACAGTCCAAGTCTTTAACAAGACTGTTACATCATATAAACATTTATATATGTTGTTTGTTTATTTCTATTAAATTTTTGTTTCATGTCAATCTGTTGAGGGTTTTGAGGGTTTTTCACATGTTCTTACCTCAAGCTTTGATTTTTCTACATTTATTCCTTCTTCCATCTCTCCCTCTTATCAACCTTCACATTTTCTATATTGGGCCTGGACAGATAGCTTTACTATCTGGTAAGGTAGATGTGGGTCATTCTCAACACTAACTATGATCAACCTTTTGTGTTGGAATATCAGGGTGATTTCTGATCTATATTTCTTAATCAGACTTAAGAGCTTAGTTAAGAAGCATAATTTGTTGTGTTTTGCCATTTTGGAACTCCTGGTGCATAGCACCCCCAGCAGATTCCTAAAACAGTTCCCTAAGTTCTTTTGTCTGAATAATTTAAATAATAAAATCTGGCTTTTCTATAGGAAGGAGGTCAATGTTCAGCTCTTGGACAATCAAACTCAGTTTCTACATATTGCTATTCAATGGGAGTTCCTCCATATTGAGGCTACATTTATTTATGCAAGTAGTACTGCAGGAGAAAAAGTTGGGCTGTGGCAGCAAATTCATCAGCTGAAAATTTCTATCAAAGGACCTTGGATTATTGGTGGGGACGTTAATAGTGTGGCTAGATTGAATGAGAAATGGGGTGGGAAACCTATTGATATTAATCAAATGCTTCTCTTTAATGATAACATTAGGAGCACTAATAAGTCTGAACTTCCACATCAGGGGCCACTTGATACATGGAAGAGAGGAAAGCTTCATGAAAGAATTGATAGATTTCTAGTCAGTCATGCTTGGCTGGAAACCAACTTCATTACTTCAGTGTCACATCTTCCTTACATTTGTTCAGACCATAGAACCTTGTTGATATCTATTTCCCCTACTCAATCCTTTCCCATTCAAAGATTTATTCTTTTCAATGTTTGGGTGGAACATCCTGATTTTCCTCCCTTTATACAATCTGTTTGGCTTCCTGACAACTCTCTACCTCCTTGGATCAGATTGTGGCAAATTCAAAAGGCAGTGTCTAAGCACCTAAAATCCTGGAATTAGAACTGTTCTGGAAATTTAACTTTAAAGGTTTAGGAGGCTGAACAAGTTATTAAGGAGGCAGAACTGAACCTTCAGTTAGGTCTCACTGATAAACAAATTCTTGTCGAGGCTAATGCAAACCTTCTTAGAGCAACTCATTGGGAGGAACAGTTCTATAAACAAAAGGCAACACTAAAAAAATTTGTTGATGGGGACAAAAATACAAAGTTCTATCAAGCTTGTATTAAATAAAGAAGACAGTTTAATACCATTTTGAAGATCAAAGATACCAATGACTGTTGGATTCAGGATGCTGACCATATATATCAAAATACTATAAATTATTTTCAGACTCTTCTGTCTTGTCCTAAGGTTTCAAGCCTGCAGTTTTTCAATTCAGGCCTTCTTAATGATATATTTTCTGATATTAATAGTCTGGATCTAATTTATGTTCCTTCTAAAGATGAAATTTGCTAGGATTTATGTTCAATTGATGGTGATAAAGCTGCTGGAGTTGATGGGTTTACCTCCACCTTCTATAAAAAGCTTGGTCAATTGTGAAAGGAGAGATTGAGGAGGTTGTCCAAGCTTTCTTCATGGGGGCTGACATGCCAAAGTATTTTGATGTTTCCACAATTACTTTAATTCCTAAAGGATAACAAAAATCAGCTGGGATCATTTCAGGCCAATCTCTCTCACTATTGTGCTGTCTAAGCTCATTAGCAAGCTATTGGTGTTTAAATTAAAACCACATTTGCCTTTGTTGATTGCTCTTAACTAATCTGCCTTTGTTGCAGTAAGACAAATTACTGAAAATGTCTTACTCACTCAAGAGCTTTTTTTGGATATTGACAGGCCATGCAGGGGTGGGAATATCATGTACAAATTTGATGTTTCAAGAGCTTATGATACTATCAACTGGAATTTCATTTTGGAAGTACTTAAAGCAAGAGGATTTAAGGACTCTTTCTGTCAGGTGATCCAATGATGGCTACATAATAATTATTACACTATCCTAATAAATGATAATTCTCAGGGGCTGTTTCAAGCTTTTAGAGGCACTAAACAAGGAGACCCCCTATCTCCATATATTTTCATTTTGGCAATGGACTATTTTTCTAGGCTTCTCAATCAGTACTTTATTGATAAGGAGTACTTTAGATATTCCAATAAAGCCAACTTTTCCATAAGTCATTTAAGCTATGCAGATGATATTATTTTATTGTCTAATGCTTCCAAGTCTGATGTAAAGAAGGTGTTTAGTCGGATGAACCATTTAACAGATGTTTGGTCTCTCTTTGAATCCTAACAAATGTCAACTTATCTTCAGCAAACATATTCCTGCAGCTACCAAGAATTAGATTAAGGATTACACTGGATTCAAATCTACTGTTAGCCCACTTCTGTATCTTGGGGTGTAGTTAATCAAGGGGAGGAAAAAGCAAACTCAATTTGATGATGTAGTCCTTAAACTCTCTAGGCAGATCTCATGTTGGACAAATGCTTATCTCTCATTGGGGGGAAGACTGAATTTCTTCTCTCCTCCTTTCCTATGTACATCATGCAAATGATGAGAATGAAAAAGAGTACCCAGAGGACTTTGGAAGTGATGCTAAACATGTTTCTGTGGGAAGGGAAGCACAAACAAGCTCACTGGTTTAGATGGGGTAAGTTATGTCTCCCTCTTTCTACTGGTGGGCTAGGTATGAAATCCTACCAACATCTACATGATATTTTCTATTGCAAGTTATGGATCAAATTCAAAGCACAAAATTCCCTATGGGCTAATTTCATGAAGATGAAGTATTGTAAACATTCTCATCCAACAACCATACTTAAGAAAATTGGGGACTCTAGAATTTGGTCTGAACTTCTCAAAGTCAGAACTGTTAGTCAAGATTTATTTATTTGGGAAGTTGAGGAAGGAAAAGTTGATTTTTGGTTGGACACTTGGTTACTTGATGGTAAAGTGGATCCACCTATAAATTTTGATTCATCTCTCAGCCTTCCAATTCAGCATTGTTGGACTGGTCAACACTGGAACAAAGATATGTTGGCTTCTATGGTGGACCCAAAACAAATGCATCAAATCATTAAAATTCCTGTAACTCCAAATACTCTTGACAAAATTGTGACAAAGAATCCTCATCATATCTCACTTACCAAGTTTGCTTATTACACTTTACATACTTGGCCTTCACAGGATTGAGGTAAGGCCATGTGGGTGAAATATCTTAGCCCCTCTATGTTTTTTTTTTTTGTTTGGAGATGCTTCCAAAAAATTATTCCTACTGATGATATCCTCAAACTTAATGGGTTAAAAGGCCCATCAAAATGTAATCTATGCTACAATCATGAGGAATCCTTTTCTCATCTTTTTTTCTCCTGTCCTATTGCAAAAGAGGCCTGGTTCTAGGTTATTTCCAAACACCATCTCCCATCTCACCTACTTCATTGTGATAATTTTATTGATTTTTAGAGAATCTAGAAATAAAATCATGTTGATATAATTCCATTCATTATTAGTTGGTTCTTATGGATGGCAAGGAATAACAACAAATATGATGGCAATGTCACTAGTTCTGCTCAAGTCAGCATCAATTGTCATGCTTATATCTTCAAGATAATTAATTTTATGGGTTACAAAGTTAAAGACTATGAACGGCATTGCTTCAAGGAACCAAAGACCCCACCCCCCCTCTCCTTTAAACATTACCCTAATTCATTGGAGAAAACCCATGCAGCCATGGATAAAGATCAACACTGATGGTAGTTTCATGAGGAACATGACTGACATTGGGGGAATTTTTAGAAACCACTTTGGGAAATGCCTCTTGTATTTTCAGTCTCCTATGGTAGCCATTAATTCTTTACAAGCTGAAGCTTTAGCTATTTCGTGGACCATTAATATTGCTACTGCTATGGGATAGAATCATCTAAACTTGGAATTGGACTACACTTGGCTGGTTCAAATGTTAAAGGAAAACCTTTCTCCACCTTGGTTCTTGGTCTCTATTTTCAAGAAAATTTCCTATATGAAAGCCACTCACAACATACTAATTATTTGGAGTCATATTCTAAGGGAAGGCAATAGGTGTGCTAATTGGCTAGCTTCCCATGGTGCAATGTCTATGATGCCAAAGATTGATGTACTTCCTCCTTTAGAGCTTGTTTTTTTGATAAGAGGAGATCTTTCTTCTCTTCCTTATATTAGATGTAAAACTTCTTTATTAAATTAATGGAATATATATATACATATATAAAAATTCTTGTCCTAGTAAGTCTATTTTTTTGTGGTCAGGTCACCCTCTTTAGGTGTGAGTAACTTTGTATTTTGGTTACTAGACTGGGGACCTTTCCTTTTGAGTCCATTGTACAATTTTTCACTACTTAACATGTAGGGAGCCGAATAACGCCCCTTTTACTATATATATATATATATATATATATATATTAAATGACCCTCTAAAGCGGGCAATGGGACTCTGATTCCGACGACCGACAGCTTCCGCAAGCCTCCTAAAATTGTGCCGACAAATTCAGGCAACCCCCTTGGGGAATTGTTTCTTTCGCCATTTAAATCAAGGAAGATTGTCTGCATACATCGGTAATATGTTCTTATAGACCAAATTACCCTTCTTCCGTTGACATACTTTACCCACTTCCTTCTTGGGTAAGCACGGTCAACTCTTTTAGAGTTCAAGACCGTCTGTTCAACCGCCTTTGAACAGAGAGGTTCAAGAGTTCATTAGGAGTTTTATCTTTGTGTAGGGTCGGACGCTCAATAAGTGTGTTGGTGGACTAGTTCCACCCGGGCATTATGCGTTGTAATGTCGGCCCTGCACTGGGTCCTGAACATTGCTTTCCTCTTTGTGTCCTTTCAAGTTCGGTTTGCCACTCCATAAATTAGATCAAATTGTGTCGTGTTGTGCTGGTGCTTTAACATTTCTTATTTATTTAAATAAATTCTTCCACTTTCAAATTATTTTCACCAAACCCTAAAACCTTCACAAATTGAAAATCAATAAATACTTCTCTAATCTATAGATCGGACTTTGTTAATTTTTAGGGTTCGCACTAGAATTATAATGTATTAGCCAAATAACTAACTTGAGGGCATTCTTTTTGAAGCTGCTGCAATGTCGTTCGACGCTCACTTTCTCCTGCGGTTATTCAATTAGCTGCAATGCTCACATGTTGCTTCCCCCATCAACTTTGGAACTGGATTTGATGAACTTGAAGTCATTCTTTGAAAGGCCCCATTTGTCGTGATGAAGGTTGCCTCTACGGAAGTTTAGGAGCCCTCAGATGAGTTCAACCTGAACTATCCTCAGGATTTTTCTTCTTGCAAGAAGGATAAAGCTGCTGCTGCCCTAGCACCCGCCATATTTGTTGTCCCATTTTCTGCTAAATGGAAGGAGTTTATGATCATAGAAGATGAAACTGAAGGATTTACCGTCCCACTGTCGGTGTTTGAAATTGGTGCAAGTTTGAAGTCTACGCTTTTGACTCAATCTTAGAGAAAAAATCGTAGTTGCAGAGCTCAGAGGGCAGCTAGGGCTCAAATTCCAGAAAATCTATTTGTTGATGAGCTTCCTCATGATGAGGAATTTAGATTACTAAAGGCCTCTCTGCTCCTATGCTGGAGTAGGTTTCACCCTTTGATGAACACCAATGGATATGAAAATATTCAAAAGATCATCACTACCTTACCATCATATCATGGTCGTAGTGAGGAGAGGGAGAGGTCTGCTTCTATCACTAAAGTCCATACAGTGTTCCAGAGATTAGCTGCTAAAGATGGATGTTCAGTTGTTGAACTTCTTAAATGAGTGGGATGTGTGGTGTCCCCTCGGATGAAGAAGGAGATTTTAAGGGATGTCAGATCTAGCAAATTGTTTTGGAAGTAAACTGAAGTATTGTCGGCCCTATTTCTGTCAAATTCCGTCTAGGGAGCCGAGTTGATAGTATCATTACTACTACTTATTTTACTACTTCTGTTGTTCCATGATCTGCAGGACATCGACAGATTAGGTCACATCTGGGTACGAGGATTCAACCAATTTTCTCTTATAAAATTGCCTCGAAGAGGGAAAAGATATAGAAGTTACCTGATATTGTGCTGGGCCCGCTTTGCGGGGAACATGCCTCTCTTTGACATACCAATGCCTCCTGTGAGACACCCAGTCTCAAGACATCAACACCTAAGAAGAGGGTATGGGTTCCCAAAGGTTTCGTACCAATACGGTCTAGTGAGCCTACAAAGTAAGATGGTGGAATGAAATAAAAGTCTGAAGTTCAGAGAACATCGCAACTATTGGTACAAAGTTTGATGAACTAGAGGAGGATGTCCAAGAAAGTACTATGGACGTCAAGATGATCCAGGAAGTTATTATTAAAGATAAATTTAAAAATCTTAGGGCTGATATTTTTGAGTTGGCAAGAGAACATGGTGTAACCATCGAAGATGTTGATGAGGATTTTGCTTTTAAAGATTGTCTTGATGAAGACTTCATGGATATTCATGTCATCAAGACTAGAGCCACAACATCTGCGTGCAATGCCCAACCTGTCATTGAAGAAAACACTGCGTATGATTTGTGCAGGGCTATATTCTTAAGAGATGAGCAAAGTAGTCAAGTGGAAAAGAGAATGGAGGAGATGGACTCCTCCATGGCCATCATGGCTACAGTTCACGGACAATCCTAGTCACAGCAAGTAGCTTCTCCAAGAGTAAACCATTTGAAAATAGTTAACATTACTAATGAAATGAGGGAAGCTGCCTCCCCTAATGGAGATGAGCAACAAAAAAAGGATTCCTCACCAAGTACTATACCGGAGAAATATATTAAACAGTTGGTCGAACAACAAGTTCGGGAGGCCTTATCTCAATCTAAAGGTGGTGCATTGATTTCAAGGTGTAGACCTTACCTGAAGGAATTCTATGTCATTCCCTACCCCGAGACCAAAAATCCTTGGCAGCATATAGAATATTTCTAAGTCAGTTGTGGCAACACCGGAGGTAACCTTCCGACAGTTTGTCAACAACTTATCAGGAATTGCATTTGATTTGTATGTTAAGCTACCCAATGGATCGGTCAAGACATTTGCCAAGTTAGAATAATTTTTGTGAAAATATTTGCTGGAGCACAACACCATGTGTCTATTAGAGATCTTGTAGCAGAGAGGCAAAGTCCTAACAAGACCCTAATAGATTTTATATTGTGGTGGAGAAACCTTGGCATGAAATGTGAACCTCATCTAATGGAATAGCTTGCAATTGAGATTCTACTCAAAAGCATCCATGGGCTTGTAGCCTTAATGCTTAAGGGACTCACCATTGAGTCCTTTAAGAAGCTATTATGTAAAGCCAGTAGTTTACAAGAAGAAGTTAAACACATGGATTCCCATTAGAATTCAAAAAAGACCAAAATAACTAAGATATTTGAGAAGAATTCTAGGACAGTGGCAATGGCCGATTATGGAAAGCATCAGGTAAAGACAGAGGCAGAGAATTCTCACTAAAATTCCCAGCAATCGTCGCAACATGCTCAACAACAAACACAATAGTATGGCTAATCTAGCCAACAATCACATCAGAGAGGACCGTACCAAACTGTCGACCTCACTTTTGGTTGAGGTCTCGCTTTCCCTCTTTTGTATCCTAGAGTCTAGCCATAAGACTTTCCTGTTGAATATTCTTAAATGACTAGAAAGAATGCTCACCATTAGAAATTCTAAACTCCTCTTTGCCCAACTTGAAGTTCCACATATTGGTCCTAACCTCTAGCACTTAGTAGTTGAGGTCAATATGGAGGAGCTCAAAGGGCGTCTCCATAGGACTGCTTGGCCTTAGGATTCACCTTGGGTGTTAGTCTGTTAGGACTACTTGGCCTTAGGATTCACCTTGGGTGTTAGTCTGTAGCTAGTTCACTCACTTACCCTTACTTTCACTCACATCCCACTCACAACCCTAAATCCAAACTTGTTGACAATGATCCCTTAATATTATGGGAGACCCATGTAGATGGTTCCCTAGACCCACTAGCCCTACGCTAAAGTCTAGCCCAGACCAGTACATGAAGGGCCCAAAGTAGAGGATTCCATTGGTCCATGGCTCAAATAGGGTGTTTGACACTTCACTTTCACCAAAATACCAAACTTACCCTTTTGACCCAAATCTACCCAATTTACCAAAACACCACCAAATCTCAAATTTGAATAATATTCCCAATGTCACCCTAAATACTCATACTTATCTAAAAATCATTTCAAAACGAACTCAAACCAACAAAATTGAAAAAAAAATCCCAAAATTGCCAAATTACCAAAGTACCCCCAAATTTGCAAAAATTACAAAAATACCATTGGTGGCCCAAACTTTCCCAAAACCCTAAAAAATCACAAATGTCATCAAAACTAATTTGGACCTTTCAATTGATCCCAATTTGATCAATTTGACCAACTTTGACCAAAGCCCCAAATTGCCCTAAAAGGCTCAATTTCTCCAATGCACCCTAGATGTACATCAGTTTGACTCAAATTTCCCCTTAATTTCAATTCTAAATTCAAATTAATCATGATCAAACTAAATTCAAACAAAATCTAAGACCAATTTACCCACATTTGATTACAATTTTAACCCAAATCAAAAAACCCCAATTTGTCCTAAAACCAAAATCCCACTTAATGAACCCCCAAATCCTTCGAATTGTTGCAATTATGCATCATAAACCCTTTGAAACATGCATATACATCAAATTGAACACTCAATTGGCCTTGTTCAAACTTCAATTTTACTCAGGTCCAACCCAAATCTAAATTCCCAAATTTGGCCCAATTTAGCCATGTCCCCAAATTCTACTAAATTGAATGACCAAAACCCAAAATTGATACCCAGTTAATGTTGAAAACTTTTCATGAAATTACCCAATACCATTTTGACCTCTCAATTTGCACTAAGCCCAACTCTAGCCAAACCTAAACCCAAGTCCAACCTAACTTCCCCAAATTGATCAAATGCCCAAATTCCTTCAAATTGACCCACCAAATCAATTCAAAATCACTCCAAATCTTTACTAAACTCTTTTTGAAAATCATCCACATGATATTTCTTAATTAATTGGGCACAAATTCATAGCTAGCCTAACCCAAACCCAACTTCAATATAATTCAAACCAAATTGGGCCCATACACCAAAATTGATTAAGTCATTCCTAATTGACCAAATTATCGACACCACAGCCAACAAATGGAGCCTAGTGACCAGGCTAGACCCACCTAGCCCACCCTAAAAGAGCTATGGACCAATGGTCCACTTGAAATATCTTCTCCATCATGCCTTACCATTGGGGGTTAAACATCTTTAGCCAGACCCTAACCTCCATGAGCCAACAACTGACTAAACCCTTGCCAGCCACCACCCCAGCTGCAAGGAATAGCCAGCCAAAGGGATCCCTAAATAGCCAAAACCCAAAATTTGAGCTCTCTGACTTGGCTCACTCCCATTGGCCATTAGAACCTTTCTTCCCTCCACCTTAGCATTCCTTAGCATCAAATTCTTAGCCCTAAGCTACACCATCCAGCCATAGATTTAACTTAACCCCTCCATGGACAAAGAGAAAAGAGCTTGAAACCTTGGGGAAACTCTGACAAAATATGAACAAAGCTTCTTCAAACTTTCCTAAGTGCAATACCTCTCCTTTGAGCCACCGATAGCCACTCTATAGAACTAATTTATTCAATGAAATCTTCCTCAAAATAAGGACAAATTTCTCCACAGCTCTATAGTGAACCAAACTTTAATTAATTGTGCACGCATTATCCCCTAAGTGAGAGAAGTTGATTCCCCACAAAAGCACCATCACAGAGAGCCTCTAACATAGATCTAGACCAACAGTTGGAATCCACTTTGATAAAAATCATATCTAGACAATTTTCCATGATCTAGGACTTCATATGAAGTTTTGTTGGATCCAATCAAAGCTATCACATCCATCTGATTAAGGGCTCCCCTCTTAGACAAAGGTATTGAATCACAATCCTAAATTGAACTTAAGTCTATTTTACATCTGTATTTACTATATTTCATACCGTATAAGTCATATAGATATGCTTGTCTTGAGTAGATGAAGGTTTAAAAACAAAACTCATGAAATTTTTTTGAGCTTAGACAAAGTTCTTAAAGTTTTAGTGTGAACTGTTCTTAGGTTAGCTCATTTGGGAATGGTCAATGGAGGTCGTCTGATCACGTGTTTATTCAATGGACGGTCGTGATGGAGCCAGATGAAGAGATGATACGTGAACCATGGGCTGACGAGACCCTGAGGTGGCTGACGGAGGGATGTTAATGATGCTAGGGCCAGGGGTAATGGCCAGAGGAGTTATGGGAGCTATGGGAATATTAATGATGATTAACCCTTAACACTAAAGGTTGATGGAAAGTGTATCATTGTTTAAGACAAATATGGGAAGTGATCCCTTCAATCAAGGGACCATTGGACCATGGCTCATGAAGGGTGTACTAGGTGTGTCTAGCCTAGTCACTAGAGTTTAAAGGGTGGTTGTGGTGGCTTTGGCTTGATCAATTTGATTTGGTTTTTTCAACTTTAGAGCATGGGTTCAGTTTTGGGCATTTTGTCTTGAAGTTGGGTTTAGTTTGGGCTATTCATTGAATTAATCTCAATTGATTGGTTAAAATGGTGTATATGATTGTCACAATGAGTTTTGAAAAAGAATTGAGTGATTTTGAGTTGATTTGGAAGCTCAATTGGATGGATTTTACCTCATGGCCAATTTTGGTGCATTTGGGTTAGCCTTTGGTTTGGATCTATAGCTTTGGTTAGACCTAATTGATGGTCCATATTGGTCCAATGGATTCCATATTGGTTCAATGGATTTTCATGAAGGGTTGTGGATACCAATTGAGTAGAAATTTTGAGGTTATGAAGTTCAATTTGGTGGAATTCGGAATTTGGAGCAAAATTGGGGGTTGGTCCAAGTTGAATTTGAGTGAGATTAGGGCTTGACCAAGGCCAACTGAGGGTTCAATTTGATGTGAGGGAGTGTTGTAAAAAGTTTAGTATTAAAAATTTGGGCAATTGGATATGTTTGAGGGTTCATTTTAGTGAAATTTTGGCTTAGAGTCAAATTGGGGAATTTGAATTTGGCTTATGATTTAGGTTTGAAATTGGTTCTAATTGAAATTAATTTTAGCTTCAATCAATTTTAGGCATGATGAATTTGAGTTCAGAATTGAAATTGTGGAAAATTGAGATCAATTTGGTGGACATTGGGGGATAATTGGGATAATTGGGTCTTTAAGGACAAATTGGGGCATTTGGTCAAAATTGGTCAAATTTATTATATTGGGCTCAATGGAGTGGTCCAAATTTTTTTGGGGGACAGTTGAAATGATTTTGATGGTTTTAGGATAGTTTGGGACCAATGTAATTTAATGCAAATTCAAAGTGCTACAAAAGGAAAAAGTTACGATCAATTGGGAAAAGTTGCGATCGTACTTTTCTAACACACATAGCAATGGACCCCCAGGGAACACTTCCTAGTAAAATTGAAATAAATCTGAATGACAAAGGAATAGAACAAGAACAAATTAAAGTTGTACAACTTCAAGAGTGGGAAAGAAGTAAATGTTGGAACTCAAAAAGAGATTGAAGTTCAGAGAGAGATTAAAGAAACTAAAAAATCTAAAGAAACTATTTCTAACGACCAAGAACAATATGTCTCTCCAACTAAAAATGATTTAGAAAGACCACCACCTCCTTTACCTCAAATACATGAACAACAAAAGATTGATCAATAATATTCAAAATTTTGTTTGATATTTAAGAAGCTTACAATCAATTTTCCCTTTGTAGAAGCTTTGGAACCAATGCCGAGTTATGCCAAATTTATGAAAGATATATTGAACAAAATATGAAGTTCAAAGCTTACGAGACTGTTGCACTTAATGAAGAATGTAGTGCAATAATTCAAAAGAAGCTTCCTCAAAAGCTTAAAGACCCTATACCCAATTCGTTTGGAGAAAAAAATTATGGATAATACTTACGCAATTTATGAGCTAGCATTAATCTCATGCCTTTATCCATTTCTCAAAGGTTAGACTTAGGAGAGATTTCTCCCACTGCTGTATCCCTTCAGTTAGTTGATCGATCTATCAAATATCTTAAAGGCGTTATAGAAGATGTACTTGCTAAGGTAGATAAATTTATCTTCTCTGTAGATACCATTGTGCTTGACATTAAAGAAGATAAAAAATTTCCAATTAATTTTGGGAGACCTTTTCCTGCTACCGGACGTAGTATGGTTGATGTACGAAAAGGAGAGTTGATGATACACCAAAATAATGTACTATTTTTTTATACATTTATACTAATTTTTGTGATATTGCACTTTAAAGAAGGGTATTTTCATGTTTTTGTTGCAGATATAAGAAATTTTGGAATTTGGAGAAAAAAGTAAAAGAAAAGAGGAAATTTGGAACCAAAATGGAAATTTTCATGATCATGGTGCCAAAGGCACCATTTTCTAGAGAGCTGGCACTAGAGGCGCTAGAAACTAGTAGTAGAGGTGTCATTTTACAGAGAAGTGGTGCCAGAAATACCAGAATTTGTGTCAGAGGCACCAGAATCCAGAGAACAATACTATCTTCATTAGGTTGACACTAGAAGTGCCAGAACTGTGGCCGGAAGTGCTAGAGATGAATTAAGACAGAGTAAGGTTGTTTTTGACAATTTTTTAGCAGTTTTTGAAGGCTTCAAATAATTCAAACATTCCATGGAGTGGTTGAATGCTTGTAGACATTTTACAAAGGCTCTTTATTGAAGAGATATGTCACTTTACTGAAGGGGCTTGTCTCTTGGTTTTAAAATATGTGACTTTTAGGAGAAAAAGTGGGAAAGGATTTTGAGTTTCTTGGAAGTTTAGCAATTAGTTAGTTAGCTTAGCTATTTTAACTACGTTTCATTTAGCACACATTAAATTTACTTTACATTTGTTTTGCTTGCTTAAGTTTTTTAGTTTGAATATTGTGTTTGACGTTTTAACTATAAGAATTTCCATCTATCTGTGGGATCAATACATAGGACTCCATTAAAGCCTTTTATTACTTGAGCGATACATATAATTGTGTTATTATTACGGGGTTTAGCAGCTTAGAGATTTTCAAAATTAAAATAATTTATATTGAATTTATTTTTATTAGGATTGAACTGTACATTAATATTAGTGTTGTCTTGTGTGTATTGCATTATTGAAAGATATTTACAATGTACGTCATCATAAAAATAGCTCGATCATCAGTTGACCATGAGAGTTGATGTCTAGGAAGTAACATTTAATGTTCTAATGTCAATGAGGTGCCATATTAAAGAAAAATTTTATACGATATATATTATTCATTATATGACTATTAAACATTACCAAGAAAAATGTGAAGTCATTTTTGATGAAAAAATGTGATATTAGATCAAGAAGGATTAGATAGTGAAATTGATAGTGATTTGAATAATAAGTATCAGAGATAAAGGCTGAGGATACTAATTATGTTTAGGAAAACTTTCAGATTTTGAATACTACTGAAAATAGTAAATCTCTAATCCCTTCAATTAAAAAACCTCATAAACATGAGATGAAAGTACTTCCTACACATTTAAAGTATGCATTCTTAGGAAATTCATCAACTTTACCTATGATAATATCCACAGAATTAACTAAAGATCAAGAAGAAAATTTATTAGAGAAATTAAGAAATTATGATAAAGCTTTTATCTAGACATTAACAAATATTAAAAGAATAAGTCCTTCAATCTGTTTGCACAAAATTTTAATGAAAGATAACTATAAATCTTGGGCTCGTCCTTAAAGAAAATTAAATCCAGTCATAAAAGAAGTGGTAAATAAATAAAATTGAAAGTGGTTAGGTGCTTGAACTACTTATCTTATATATGATAATACATGGGTTAGTCTTATTCATTATGTTCTTAAGAAAAGAGGAGTGATTTTAGTCGTAAATGAAAGGAATGAACTAATTCTATCAAGACAAGTTACTAGTTGTCAAATATGTATTAACTATAGAAAATTAAATACTGCCAAAAGAAAGGATCACCTTCATTTACCTTTCTTGGAAAAAATGTTGGATAGACTAGCTGGACAAAAATATTTTTTCTTTTCGGATGGATATTTTGGTTACCACCAAATATCTATTGCTCAAGAGGATCAAGAAAAGACTAAATTTATGAGTCCAAACGGAACTTTTGCTTTTGGAAGAATGCCTTTTGCTTTATGTAATGCACCTGTAACTTCCCAAAGGTGTATGATGTCTATTTTTCATGACTTAATTGCGAAAGGAATTGAAGATTTTTGGATGATTTTGTCGGGCTTTGGAATCTCTTCCATTTCATGTTTAAATCAATTAACAAAGGTTTGAAAACGCTGTGAAGAATCAAATTTAGTTCTCAAATAGGAAAAAATTGAATTTATGGTCACAGGAGGGATTGTATTGAGACATAAATTTTATAAAAAAGGCATGGAAGTTGATAATGCAAAAAATCAAATTATTGTCGAACTACAACCTCCTACTTCAACAATAGCAGTAAGATGTTTTGTAGAACATGTTGGACTTTGTAGAAGGTATATTAAAGACTTCTAAAATTGCTAAGCCTTTATGCCATCTTTTAGAAAGAGATCTAACTTTGATTTTAATGATGATTATTTGAAAGCCTTTTATTTATTATAGGAAAAATTAAATACTGCACCTATCATTGTTTCACCTAATTCGGAAAAATCATTTAAAATAATGTTTGATGCAGGTGATTACGCTATTGAAGCTATTTTAGGACCAAATATGATTAATTTTTAAAAGTTATATATTATGCCAGCAAAGCACATAATGAAGCTCAAATTAATTACACAACAACTCTGAAAGAGCTATTGATAATAGTATCTATTTTTGATAAATTTAGACCATATTTACTTGGAGCTAAATGCATGGTACATTTTGATCATTCTACTATTCAATATTTTATGCCACAGAAAGATCTAAATTAAAGATTAATTTGATGGGTCCTACTTTTAGAAAAATTTTATTTTGAGATAGTGGATAAGAAAGGTGCTGATAAACAAAATGCTAATCATTTGTCAAGACTTGAACATGAAAATGAAAAGAATAATGAGTATAAAATAAATGAAAGTTTTTTCTGATGAACAACTTTATGCTATTGGTGAGTGGCATTTACCATGGTATGAAAATATAGTTAACTACTTGTTAGTAACATTTTACAATACGAACTGACAATCCACCAGAAAAAGAAATTTATGTATGATGTAGGATTT
Organism: Phalaenopsis equestris; assembly: GCF_001263595.1. Classification (NCBI taxonomy): domain Eukaryota; kingdom Viridiplantae; phylum Streptophyta; class Magnoliopsida; order Asparagales; family Orchidaceae; genus Phalaenopsis; species Phalaenopsis equestris. The sequence goes on along the minus strand of NW_018165030.1, from coordinate 14,841 downwards.
TACTGCTGGGATGACCTTCATTTACTTAAAATATGTCGGGATTCAATCATTAGAAGATGTGTACCAAATAATGAAACCTTAAATTATACAAAAATGTCCTAAATCTGAATTTGTGGGACTATCATTTGCCAAATAAGAAGTTGTCGGACGCTGGAATGGATATTTTGATGCCTGGTTTAATTTAATATATGTATATATAATTTTGAATAGTAATATTTTATGTTTTGAAAATACAAGAATGAACCAATCTCATATCTTCACTAAGTTAAATAAATGAGCCTAATACCTCAAGCAATGCATCCATCCCAAAGAAAAGATACACTACTGACAACGACTTTTTATATACCTAAAAATACAAGAATTTGACACCACTACTAGAACATTTAAACTCTCGGCAATGACGCCAAAAACTTGATGCAACTCTTAATATGCAAGAATTTATGAACCCAGATTTATATATTTATAATGATTTTGTAAAGTCACAAATTCAAACGCAAGTATACGTATCACTCAAGTAATATAGGGCTCTAGTGGAGTCCCGTTTATCGATCCCACAGGAAAGCGAGGTAAGAGTTCCTTAGTCAAATTCTAATCTACTACTATTTGTCCTTAGTTTGGAATGTCAATTAAAATAATGTTTTATCTAGTAACTACTCCTAAATGCAAGTGTTAAATGTAAAGATAGTAACTATAACTAAATGCAATTATTAATTCTAAAGACAACCTTTTTTGGATGAATTGGTTTGGAGAATTTTGAGATATTAAAAACTACTATTCTTATGTAATGAATTAGATAATGTAAAAAAATGAGATGCATTAAATATTGTATGTGCCAAATAGGAGCAATCCTATTCTTTACCCTTTGGTCCAGGCATAAAGAACATTGACTAATCTTATGCTTGTTTGCTAAATTTGTGGCTAGGTTGGGAGGATACCAGCTCTCACTTCAGAGCTCTCACATTCCCCTCGCATAAGGGCTAACATCTCTGCTTCAGTACTCAAACAATAGAACCGAATTGGAGATTTTAGTCTGTCACCATAAAATCTCCAATTCTACGCCCATCAAAGTATATTTCCCTATTTATTTGCATTCAACTCCAGTGAACTTAACCATCCATGGAATCTTGATGTGGTTCTACTTTGTTGAGAATTACACAGCCCACTCAGGTCTTAATGCAATTACAATGAATTTGAACACTACAACAGACCTTTATTGTAATGTAAATAAAGTGCAAGTAAAAACCATCAAATTGATAACTAAATTTGCTTCAAATATGCATCACAAAATCCTAAACATGAATTCTACTCATTACAAAAGAAAAGTAAAATGAAAACAATGACATAATCTTCTCATGCCATTATTTCCAAACAAGAAGAGAGAGTAAGAGAAGCCCATCAAAAAGCACGAAGAAAACACAACAGAAACTTCATTTAACCAAACAAAATCCACTAGATAAGTGTTTACAAAACCATAAGATAATGAAATATAAAATACCTAGCTTTTTCCCTTGAAAGAAAGAAGAAAATCTCTCCCACAAAGTCTCCCGCCGATCCATGCAATCCTAGAACATCTTCTTACAAATTCTCTCAAAATCCCCTCTCCAATCTCTCCAAAAGGGTAGAAATCTACATTTCTACTCCTATTGTAAGAAATCTAAACTTTCTCCACACTTTTCCTAAAATTCCTCTCACAAAAATCCCTTTTTCTAACCTTAATTCGTTCTTCTAAAGTGTAGGGATGAAGTTTGAAGAGTTGCCACTAGGGTCTTTTCAAAAAGCATCCAAATACAATGAATTCCAGCCCATAACCGTCCCGGGCGCCGTAGACAGGCTCAAGGGCATATTCGGCAAGCTTTTCTATCACTTTTAGTATTCTCGGGTAAATCTCGCCATCGGCGCCATTTTGGACGCCGTCGGCGAGCAGACTGTGTAGCTCCACCGTTTCGCTCCGTCTGGCTCCATTTTAGCTTTGTTCCCCCCCATTTCAGTTGTGTTGTGTTCCTAACAGATAAACCTACAAAATAAGCATAAAAATAACCTTTATTTAAAGTGTAATCTCATTCAAAAATATGCAAGAAGTGTAAAATAGATTAAGCATCGAAAGACTTATCGAAGGGTGACAGGACAAAATTTTATTTCTAACTCGTTTTTGCTCCAAATTGCACCATTTTTATTTCTTTTTTCTTCAATGACCATAATTCATCATACCTATAGCAAAACATAAAAAATACCCTTCTTTAAAGTGCAATATCATCAAAATCAGTATAAATTATGTATGAAAATCTCAACATATTTTCTTTTGGTCAAAATCTCTCAAACTTAACTATTACTTGTCCTCAAGTAATTTTAGTACTACATAAAAGTTATGATCTATTGTAGTAACATTTTAATTCAGAAATACTATAAGTTTGATTTAAGTAAATACAATAGTGAAATTTTTAGAAAAAATTCAAGTAATTAAATTAACTTTGTAAGTACAAGATTATCTAGTTATCAAGTTTAAGAGTTCTAGTTTTCTATTCATTTCAAGAATGACTATATGTTGTAATATCAAGTCACTTAGAATATTCAAATGATTGGAACTTGATGAGATCACTACTAGTAAAACATGTTAATCCATAAATATAAGTTCAGGAATGTATTTAGGTTTTCCCTTTAGGTAGGTCCAGTAAAGCCAATTTTTGATTAGGCATCTCCTCAAGCTTCTCCTCACTTTTATATATTTTTTTTCTTTCTTTTCTTTTCTCTTTTTCATTTGGATTGCATTCAATCCTATATATATTTTTCTTCTTTTTAGGGGGAAACTCATAGCATTTTTTTACCTTATAAATATTTCATAGCTTTTACATAATTGAGCCCCAATCTTTTCTTCTCAAATGAATTTCCAAGATTCATAATACTTCAAAATATAGTTTCCCTTACTTTAAATAGTTAATTATAGTCTTATTCTCTTATACTAAATATCTTAATCTATAAAATTAATTTTCATTACCAAAATATTCCTTTAAATCTACCATAATATTTAAATATCTACAAAATATAGTTCTCTGAATTAAATTCACTATATAAAATCATATTAATAATTTTTGAAAATATTTAAATTGAGAACATCTAATAGTTAATCTTTTTCTTCCCTCCCCCAAACTAAATTTTTCAATATGAAATGATACAGATGGAAAGAAAAATTCTAAATATAAATCATACCTCAATACTTTAGGCATTTAAATCATTCTGAAATTTTTGCAGTCCTTCTTAAAATTTCTACTTCACCTAGTCTATAACATTAGGAGCTTTCTATACATATAAATCATTAGAGAATTTGTTGGGTAATGAAATATTCAAATAAGTACAAATCTAACTAGCATAACATGTATCAGCAATGAAATATAAAAATGTTCTTCAATTCTTATAAATTGTAACACAAACACAAAGACAAACACAAACACAAACACAAACACACAAACAAGATAAATGAGGTCAATTCTTCCTCCATCTCATTGCATCTAACTAACTTACATCCAATTTCTAACGGAATCCCTACATAAATATATTGGGTGCTTATAAATGATTTTATAGATTCTAATCGTAAAGATAAGATTATCCCTGATATATTGGTTCTCGAGCACCAACACCATACATCACCATATCCCAATAATTAAGCACCTCTAGCAGCTATAAGTACTATGTAAAATCATCCATAAGTTACTCATCAAATAGGTTTGCAACTCCTATAAAATGAAAGCAAAGTCCAAGAAAGGAAGTAACAAAATTGAGATGGAACTATAGCTGTAAAAATTCATAATGTTTTTTGTAAAACTCAAGTCTGGGCGAGACCCGAGTTGTAGTGGACTCGTCAATCCAACTACTACAAGAGAACATACAAGTCTAACCATAATAAGAATTTAAGGAATCATCATCCACATGACAAAAAAAAAGCAAATCAAAACACTAACAATTCGAACATCTACCAAACATCAAGCAAACAAATTAATCCACACTAAAGCAAACACAATACAACACTAACAATCATGACTCCTAAGCATACTAAATCAAACCACACAGATAACTATGGGTTGCCTCCCATAAAGCGCTTGGTTTAATGTCGCTAGCCTGAGAAATGATTCCACCTGGATCAAATATCCAATTAAGTAATCCTTGATCAATAGCCCAATTTTTTCCAGATCCAGGGATTCCTACAAAGTCCGTGAATTTAAATTTTTCTTTCAGCTCTTCCTTTTCTTATTGTTTCATATCCTTATTCCTCATATTTCTTTCTAGATCCAATTTTCTTCTATTGATTTTCTCAATTTTCATATTAATATCATCCTTGAAATTTACAAGAAATGGATCTTTATATGATAATTCAAGATCTCCCAAATTTTGGATCATATTCTCTCTAGATAATTTAGATTCTAGATCAATATCTTCTATGTTACTCTTTTGTTTCAAATTATTTTCTAATTCTTTAGGAATTTACCATTTATCTTTCAATTTCCTTGTCCTTATCTCTCAACTCAAAGCTCTTTTGAAACAAATCCTTGAATTCTCTTCTAAATATCAGTTCAATAATTTTAAATTGCTCATAATTCATTTCCTTAGGATTTATCTCAGAGTCACTAGGTAAAATCTCTTGGGGGTAACTGTTAATTGCATTAATAATCTGCCCCAGCATCAGAATCACATTCCTTTTGTTCATATACCACGGAATATGCCATTTAGTGATATGCCATTTTACCACGGAATATGCCATTTAGTGACTTTGAATAACTCTTTCATGGGAGATCTTTTACTGATTTCATCATTCAATTCAGGTTCATCTTGTGATTCAGTCAAATACGAAGATATAGAGAATGGTGGTGTAGATGAATTCCCTAAATTGGTAGGCTTTAAAATTGTATGAGGTAAATTCATTTTAAGGTCATGAGATTTTTGAACATATGGAATAAAAAGTTTAGTATTTTTGGTAACGTCCATCATTTCACACCTCTCCTGAACATACATATGGTCTTCTTTAAACAACATTTTAGACTCATCATGAAAGCCCATTTCGATCTCATCTGTTAACTTACTCTCAAAACTTTTCTGGAAATAGTTTTTACTTAGATAATCAATTTCATCCATTCAAAAATAATCATCACCATTTCTCTCAGCTGGATATTTCATAACCTTTAAAAAATCAAAAGTTGTTTCATGGTCATTAATATTCATAGTTAACTTTCCTTTTTGCACATCTATCATAGCTTGTCCAGTAATAAGAAAAGGTCTCCCCAAAATAATGGGATATTCTTTATCTACCTCCATATCTAATACAATAAAATCCATAAGAAAGATAAATTTATCCAA
>NW_018165030.1:6537-9195 GCF_001263595.1 Phalaenopsis equestris | reverse complement strand
AAGCTTCAGCGAAAGGAATATTTATCGTTAACTTCTTATGTACGAAATTTTTTTATCCAACTCATGTTGTCTAAGTCTTTGAGGAAATGAAGGTGGTGGTCTTTCTAAACTGATTTTAGTTGGAGATATTAATTTTTCCAGATCCTTAGAAACATGTTCTTCAGGTCTTTTAGTTTCCTTTGTTTCTCTCACAACGTTTTTCTCTTTTCTAACCACATCCTCTATCTCTCTTTCACTTTTTAATTGGATAGCTTCTACTTGTTCATTAGTGTTCTCTTTAGGGTTGATCTCAATGTTACTAGGAAGTGTTCCTTGGGGTCTATTGCTAGGTCATTTCTCCCAGTTGATTCTCTATATTTCTAATCGCAGCATTTTGACTTTGCAACGGGTTTCCCATTTACAATACCACTTCTTCCATAGACATCTTCTTATTCTCAAATTATTGATCATTGTTAGAGTTCGGTGGATATGAAGGTCTATAGTTTGTGTTCTCTTGATTATTCCAACTTCCATTAGGATTTGCATGATTATTTTTCCATTTTTGGTTTCCACCATCAGTAGTATGACTTTAGTTAAAATTAGGATGGATATCCCAACCTGAGTTGTAAGAGTTACAATATGGGTTATTCATGGTATTTAAAGTCTCATATGATAAGTTAGAATCAATCATATGCTCTAATGAGCTTTCCTCACTTACTGGAGTAAATTGAGTTTGGTTCATTCCAAATTGGTCCAACTTCCTTGATATTGCGGCAACTTGAGATGCAAGAATTGTAATCTCATCTGAATCATGAACACTGGCTACTTTTTTAGGATTTACCCTTGTAGAGGGCCATTGAAATTTGTTTGCATACATATTTTGAATCAACGCATACGCTTCATCAAATGGCTTTGACATTAATGATCCACCAGCAGCAGCATCAATTATAAACCTAAGGGATTCTACTAACCCATTATAAAAAATTTGAATGATTAACCAATCAGGCAGAGCAGGATGTGGACACTTTCTTAAGAGTTCCTTAAGTCTTTCCCAGGCTTTGTATATTGATTCCTTTTCGTACTGACAAAATGAGATAATATCTTTTCTAAGTTTAGTAGTCCTTGAAGGTGGAAAATACTTAGTTAGGAATTTCTGAGTTAACTCCTCCCAATTTTTAATAGAGCCAGGTGCTAATGAGTATAACCACATTTTAGCCTTATCCCTTAGTGAGAAAAGAAAAGCCTTAGTCTGACAGCATTGTCTGACATACCATTAAAACAAAATATAGCACAATGTTCTTTAAAATTTGATAAGTGTAATAAGGAATCCTCCAAAGGAGTTCCCCCAAACTGGTTGTTCTACACCAGTTGGATAATCTCAGGACTTATTTCAAATGAGTCAACTTCTACAACAGGGTTTTGTATACTTAAGTGAATTTCATCTGTCGTAGGATTTACGTAAACCCTCAATGAAGTATGATGATTTTCCAAGTTTTTATCTTGAAGGTTTTCCGTTTCCATTTCTAGTTTTTCGAGTCCTCTTTGTATTTTTATTTTTTTCTTTTCTTCAAACTCGAGACAAACTCGGGATCATAAGGCACAAGTCCTGCAGATCTTTTGTTTCGCATACGCAACAGAGCACATAATACATTAACAATTAAACAAAAAACAGATGAAATATATTCAACACAACAAAGCATTTTCATGAACACCTTATTTTTCATAAAAACAAATTTTTTTTCAACACTTTTCCATATAAAAACACTTTTCACACAAAATAGTTTTTACGACACAACAGTTTTTCAAGTCTAAGCCTAATTACTTCAACTAAAATTATCCTAAAGTTCTTACCGAAGCTTCCCCGCCAATGGCGCCAAAAACTTGACAGTAACTTTTTATATACCTAAAAATACAAGAATTTGACACCACTACTAGAAGATTTAAACACTCGGCAATGATGCCAAAAACTTGATGCAACTTTTAATATGCATGCAACTTTTAATATGCAACTTTTAATATACAAGAATTTATGAACCCAGATTTATATATTTATAATTATTTTATAAAGTCACAATTTCAAACGCAAGTATTCGTATCGCTCAAGTAATACATAGCTCTAGTGGAGTTCCGTTTATCCATCCCACAAGAAAGCGAAGTAAGAGGTCCTTAGTCAAATTCTAATCTACTGCTGTTAGTCCTTAGTTTGGAATGTCGATTAAAATGATGTTTTATCTAGCAACTACTCCTAAATGCAAGTGTTAAATGTAAGGATAGCAACTATAACTAAATGCAATTATTAATTCTAAAGATAACCCTTTTTGGATGAATTGGTTTGGAGAATTTTGAGATATTAAAAACTACTATTCTTATGTAATGAATTTTATAGTGAATGGATAAAATGAATTAGTTTAATTTATATTGTGCCAAATAAGAGCAATCCTATTCTTTACCCATTGGTCTAGGCATAAAGAATAATGATAAAGAACATTGACTAATCACATGCTTGTTTACTGAATCCGTGGCTACTGCTACTCTGGGAGGATACCGGCTCTCACTATGGAGCTCCCACGTTCCCCTCGCCTGAGTACTAACATCTCTGCTTTAGTACTCAAACAATAGAACCAAATTGGAGATTTTAGTCTGTCACCCTAAAAAATCTTTAGTCTGTCACCCTACAAA
>NW_018165030.1:6317-6527 GCF_001263595.1 Phalaenopsis equestris | reverse complement strand
TCACCCTAAAATCTCTAATTCTACGCCCATCAAAGTATATTTCCTAATTTATTTGCATTTAACTCTCGTGAACTTAACCATCCAAGGAATCTAAATGTGGTTCTACTTTGTTGAGAATTACACAGCCCTCTCGGGTCTTAATGCAATTACAATAAATTTTAATGCTACAACAAACCTTTATTGTAATGTAAATAAAGTGCAAGTAAAAAA
>NW_018165030.1:0-6303 GCF_001263595.1 Phalaenopsis equestris | reverse complement strand
AAATAAAGCAAGTAAAAAACCATCACATTGATAATTAAATCCGCTTCTAACATGCATCACAAAATCCTAAACATGAATTCTACTCATTACAAAAGAAAAGTAAAATGAAAACAACGACATAATCTTCTCATGCCATTATTTCTAAACAAGAAGAGAGAGTAAGAGAAGCCCATCAGAAAGCACGAAGAAAACACAACGGAAGCTTCATTTAACCAAAGTAAATCCACTAGATAAGTATTTACAAAATAATAAGATAATAAAGAACACAATACTTAGCTTTTTCTCATGAAAGAAAGAATAAAATCTCTCCCACCAAGTATTTCATCGATCCATGCAATCCTAGAACATCTTCTGACAAATTCTCTCAAAATTCCCTCTTCAATCTTTCCAAAAGGGTAGAAATTCACATTTCTACTCCTATTCTATGAAAAATAAACTTTCTCCACACTTTTCCTAACATTCCTCTCACAAAAATCCCTTTTTCTAACCTAAATTTGTTCTTTTAAAGTGTAGGGATGAAGTTTGAAGAGTTTCCACAAGAGTCCTTTCAAAAAGCATCCAAATACGTTGAATTTCAGCCCATAACCGTCCCAGGAGCCGTCGGCGGGCTCGAAGGCGCCGTCGGCTAGCTTTTCTATCATTTTTTGGTCTTCTCGGATAAATCTCATCATCGACGCCATTTTGGGCGCCATCGGCGAGCAAACTGCCCAGTTCCACCGTTTTGCTCCGTTTGGCTCCGTTTTAGCTCTGTTTGGCTCCGTTTTAGCTCCGTTTCGCCCCATTTCAGTTGCGTTGTGTTCCTAACAGATAGCTCTACAAAATAAGCATGAAAATAACCTTCCTTTAAAGTGTAATCTCATTCAAAAATATGCAAGAAGTATAAAGAGATTAAGCATCGAAAGGTGACAGGGAAAAATTTCATTTCTTGCTCGTCTTTGCTCCAAATTGCACCTTTTTTAGTTCTTTTTGCTCCAATGACCATAATTCATTATACCTGCAATAAATCATCAAAAATATCATTTGTTAAAGTGCAATATCATCAAAATCAGTGTAAAATAGGTATGAAAATCTTAACATATTTTCCTTTGGTCAACTACTCACTGGTATCTCGTAAGACTCGATTAAATAAACTAAAAAATTTATGACATCCTTTTAAGTTTACAAAAAACCATTTTTTATTTTAACCGATAAGTTTCCCAGTTTAATATAAAAAAAATTAAATATGTTTTTTTGTTAAGCTGGTTTTTTAAACCTTCCTATAAGGGCAAGCCCCTATAGTTCATTACATCTTAGATAACCAAAGTCACCCAGGAAAACTCTCGATTTAGGCCTAAAAATATTGTCTTAAAAAATTTTTAAGGGGTAAGAGATTTCAAAGATCAGACTAAGGAGTGTTAAATGGGAAAGGCTCAAATTTGGAACATTATTATGAAATCCAAAGGAAGAAGAACTAGGGGATGTCATGGATCCTGAGGAGAAACTCAGTGAATTCCTAAGTAAATTGATGGTTTGGCTTTAGTTTCTGAGAGAAGAATTATTTAAATGTTACATCCTATAAATTTTATTAATTAGGGCTTACATTTATGCGAGAGAACCACATAAACAAATTAAAAGATATAAGGATTTAGGTCGTGACAAACAATAACCTTTGAATCGTAAAATGAGTTAGGGCTTAAATTGTATAGGAGAGCTATACAAATGCCTAAAGATGACTCAAGGAATTATGTCAGACGAGGCGAACAACCTTGAAATCCTGTGGCTTGTTATTTAATTATAAGGAAAGATGTGTTGGTGTATATCCTCGTGCTGTTGTAGATTGCTCCCCTTAGAGTTAGCTCCAAGCTCCTTGATGAAGTATCAGCCCTAAAGTCTAATGTTTAAAGATTTAAATGACAATTTTAAATTCAATCATGGGAAGGTGGGATTAATGTTGATTAAAGTAACATCGGTTTGGATCTCACAGTTCCCTCGTTGCGGTATCACTATTTTTTTTTGAATTACTTAGCTTAAAAAAGTTGTTACACTTATTTAAACTAGCGAGATTTCATTAGCAACTGTGGGTTACCACCTCTGAGGGACTCCCATAAATTCAAAAGGATATTATAAGTTTAGTAACATTTTAAAGGATTTATGGTTATCTATAAAAAAATTTGTTTTAGATTTTTAAAAATGTTGATTAATTTTTGAAAATGGTTTTTATTATTGCAATTAAAGTGCACAACCAAGAAGTTATAATATTTTGCAAGGAAAAATTACAAGAAATGGTAGAAATTAAATAACAGTATAAAAGTGTAGTTTTCACCTTGTCGGCATTCTTACTGAAAGATTAGCTCTTGCAAAAGGTATAGAGTTTTTGCAAAAAATTAAATAAATTGCAAGATTAGATGAAGTTGTAGTTTCAAAACTCTGAAACCATGACTCAGTGAATCCCGAAAGATCTTAGTGGATGGTTTTCTATGACATAATATAACAAGTTCAATTTGTCCTTCAAAATATCCAAGAGATTCCAAAGTGTTCGGGGGATGACCCGGAACAACTTTCAAAATACCTTGAAATGATTTGAGTTCATTTTAAAATTTTTATGTTGTTCTATTAATTATCCCAATGTTAAATTAAAATTAACCCATTGCTCAGTGAACCTTTACATTTTAATTATCTAAAAAATGAGAGAAACTTGATAGTTACTAGGCATTTCATTTAATAGTTATATGAGTGGGTGTCTGATCCCAAAATTGCTTATATGCAACAGTATAACAATACTTTTGATTATATTTTTTCACTTATGTTTCCTTATTTTGTAACAAAATCAAAAACTTGATCCTAACAAAAACTTGATCCAAAATCAAAAACTTGATCCTAAAGAAAATTAATTTTAATACTTTTAATTTATATATATTGGGATACTACGCTAGTATACGTATCGTTATCAAGTAATATAGGACTTTTTGATTAAGACCTGAATTTCGAACCCACAAGGAAGGTATGCAATATGCACCTTTTGGAAAACTTTCTATTTCTAAAAGACAATTATTTAAACTAAAGAAGTTTTTGCAGTAGAGAAAGTTTAAATATTTTTGGAATTTTTATTATTTTGGCTAAAATAGAACAAACTTAAAAAGATAACTTGAGTTTTTCTAGAAGAAAAGAACAAACTATGAAAAATATCTTTCTCCTTATCATTAATTAGTAATAAGTATAGGAATTCTATTGTGGAAATATGCATATTGTGTCGTGCCAAATAGGAACAATAATATTGCTTACCCTTACTAGAGATGTTTTAAAGAACATTGGCTAATTTAAAGTTTGAATAATTCTAAAGACTGGCTAGGCATGGAAAAATTTTATCATATCTTTATATCATATCTTTATCCTAAAATAACTCCTATAACATAATCACTAGCATCACACATCAATTCAAAAGGCTTTCCCTAATTTGGTGAAACTATAATTGGTGCAGTCATTAATTTTTCTTTTAATAAATTAAAAGCTTTTAGGCATTGTAGCTTTTAGGCATTGTTCATCTAGGCATTGTTCATCAAAATTGAAAATTGCATGTTTCTCCAGTAAATGGCATAAAGGCTTAGCAATCTTTACAAAGTCTTTAATATATCAGCTATAGAATCCAACATGTCCTAAAAAACTCTTAATTTCCCTTACATTTGTTGGATAAGGTAAACTAGTGATCACTTGAATTTCAGCAGGTACTTCCATATCATTTTCTGATATTTGATGACCTAATACAATTCCTCTTGCTACCATAAATTGATATTTTTCTTAATTAAGGACCAAATTTGTTTCTTCATAGTTCTTAAGAACTTTAGATAAATATTATAAACATGAGTCAAATGAATTTCCAAACATTAAAAAATCATCCATGAATACTTAAATCCCATTTTTAATTAAATCACAAAAAAATTGCCATCATACATCTTTGAAATGTAGTAGGGGCATTACATAAACCAAAGGGCATCATTCTAAAAGAAAAAGTATCATAAGTACTGGTAAAAGTTTTTTTCACGTGATCCTCAGGAGATATTTGTATTTGGTGATGACCAATACATCCATGTAGAAAACAAAAGTATTTATGCCCAGCTAGTATATTCAGCATTTGATCTAGAAAGGGTAATGAAAAATGATATTTCCTAGTGGCAAGATTTAATTTTCTATAATCAATGTAGATTCACCACTTTGTAACTTTTTTGATAGGTATTAATTCATTGGATTCATTCGTAGTTACAATTTCTCCTCCTTTTTTAGGAGTGCATTGAATTAGACTAACACATGCACTATCTGAAATAGGGTAGATAATTCTAGCATCTAACAACTTTAAAAATTTCTTTCTTAACAACTTCTTTCATAACAGGATTCAGTCACCTTTGAGGATCAGCACTAGGTTTGCAGTTCTCTTCCATATGATATATATGCATACAAATTGAAGGACTGATTCCGTTAATATTAATATCAGCAATTATCCATCCTTTCTTCATCCATCTAAAGGCTTTCTTAAAATTTTTCAAAATTTTCATCAACCTTTCTTCTTCTTCCATCGTTAATTTTGAGGAAATTATAAATGGTAAAGTAGAGGAATCTCCTAAAATGACATATTTTAAATGTTTAGGAAGTAACTTCAACTCAAGTTCTGGAGGTTTTTCAATTGATGGACAAAATTTTTTATCATTTGTCTATTATGTTAAAAATTTCAAAACTTTCTCCAACATAGTTTGATCATCCTTAAAAAGTTCTTCACATTGATTTAATTCCTCTTCTTGCTTGTGTTCCAAATCTTTTTCTTCAGATTTTTTCTTCAGATTTTGTTCCAAATCTTTTTCTTCAGATTTTTCTTCATAAGCTGTTTTGAAATAGCATTCACTTAGATATCTTATAACATCCATCCTATAACATTCATCTTCATTACCTTTTGCAGGATATTTCATTGATCTTGAAATATTGAAAGTAATAGTTTGATCACTGATGTGCATTGTTAATTCTCCTTCCTGCACATCTATCACTGCTCTTCCTGTGGCTAGGAAAGGTCTCCCCAAAATGATAGGTATCTCTTTATCTTCCTCCATATCTAGCACAATGCAATCAATAGGAAAGATAAAGTGATCCACTTTTACTAGGACATCTTCTATAACTTCTTTAGGGTATGTTATCGAACAATCTGCTAACTGCAGAGTTACAGTAGTAGGGTTATTTCTCTTCATCCTACTCTGTTGGATATTGATAATGGCATAAGGTTAATGCTTGCACCTAAATCACATAAAGCTTTTTATAAAATCTATCTCATATTACACATGGAATTATAAAGCTACCAGGATCTTTAAGCTTTTGAAGAAGCTTTTTCTGAATTATAGCACTACACTCCTCACTAAGTACAACAGTCTCATTATCTTCAAACTTCTTTTTCCTGTTGAGAATATCCTTCATAAAATTTACATAGCTTGGCATTTTTTCTAAGGCTTCAACAAATGGAATATTAATTGTAAGTTTCTTAAATATTTCCATAAATTTTCAAAATTGCTTACGTAAATTCTACTGACAAAGTCTCTGAGAAAATGGAGGTGGTGGTTTTTCCAAATCAATTTTCAGTTGAAAAATAGGCCTCTTATAATTTTTTGGAGCATCCTATTTTGATTCTTCAATTTCTTCTCTCTCTACTTCAATTTCTTTTTGAACCCTACCTTCTAACTCTTTGCCACTTCTAAGTTGAACGGCTTTTACTTGATCTTTATTCTGGTCTTTTAGATTTGATTTAGTGTTACTAGGAAGTATTCTTTGGGATCTATTACTTAATGAATTTGCTATTTTCCCAAGTTGATTCTCAATATTTCTAATTGTAGCTCCTTGACTTTGTAATTGATTTCCCATTTGTAACACCACTTCTTCTATAGACAACTTCTTCTCCTTAAATTGTGTATTAATGTTGAATCCTGGAGGATAAGTAGATATAAAATTATTATTCCCTTGATTGTTCCAGTTTCCTAATGGGTTTACTTGGTTATTCCCCCATTGCTAATTATTATCACCCAAATTATTATTCTAGATAAAATTGGGATGATTTTTCCAACCTCGGTTGTAATAATTTGAATATGGGTTATTCTGCTTATTATTTATGGCCTTTTAAGTTTATAATGATGCTTGAGAATCTACCATTTAGCTTAATGAATTCTCTTCCCATTTAGCTAATCTACCATTTAGCTTAATGAATTCTCTTCAATCATGGAATTTGGTTGAGAAATAATCATTCAAAATTGCTCTAACCTCTTTGAAATTGCAGCAACTTCATTTGCTAACATAGTA
>NW_018165029.1:240059-241418 GCF_001263595.1 Phalaenopsis equestris | reverse complement strand
GACATTTAATTGCTTTTCCTTCTGATTTTTTTTTTTTTAATTTCTTGTGATTTAAATAAATATTATCTTAGGATAAAAACATTGTAATAGTTGCTTGATTATATATATATTTTCTTATAATGACGTTTAATGCTGTCTTATTTATGATAATCCATGTGCGATTTAATATTATCTCTCATAGATAAGATTGGAATAATATAAATAAATTCAAATTGAGACTTTTAAAAATTATCTTAATATTAAGGGATTCAAATAGAAGAGAAATACAAGAATAATAGACAGTATTCTTCATCATAATAATTACTAAATATTATTTTTTTAGGATGATATTAAACTAAGAGAGTATGTTTAAACGATAAAACGGCTATCTAATCATTGTGGATATCCAAATATATTTGTTTAAATTATATTCAACTCCCCAATTTTTTGTCTTTCCTTTTTTTTTTTTCCGAAAGAAATGATAAGAGGCTATTATACGAGCCTTCAATCATCCTTAATGTGCCTAACAATTCGAATACCACCTCTTTAAGGATAACTGTGTTAGAGGGGATTCAAGCCCCCAACCAACAGGTTGAGATACGCGACATATACATATATATGTGGCCACTTTTTAAGTTTCGTTCATAAGGTTGGAGACTGTCTTTAGTTATAAAGTTGTAATCCAATCAACGATTTAATTGGTTCAATTACGAATCAATCATTTGATCAGTTTGGCCCCAGCTAAAAATTGTTTCTACACTAAATTGGGATCGAACCGATCTGAATTAGAGTTGAGCCAAGGAATTGATTAACATCACTAAAGAAAAAAAAAAGACCATTTTACATGATCAATTGAAAAGGCTATAGACAATATATTTGCATATAAACAATTTCAGATAACATCAGCCATACATCTACCTTTTATATATATATATATATTTGGCCGTTTGAGTTGAAAATAATTGAAAAATTGATGCATATATATCATCTCATTTTATGCTCCATTGACTCTATGGTTCATACATAAGAACAAGGTACACAGGGCACCTAATTCTTATGTCTTTACATATCTAGCAATTAAATATTCCTTTATATATATATATATCACGCAAATGGCCCAATTTGTCTTATCAAATCAAAATATCACTATTTTATTTCTCTTAAAAAGTGAAATACACCATTTCATGCATAGGTAATGTGGCATATACGTAAAAATTGAAATTTATGTTGTGTTCTGTTTGTAAATCTTATTGCGTGTATGCTTGCACGCGCACGATGAATTTAAGTCGGTGAGAATCACCTTTTGCACTATTTTAAGTGGCAAGATTCAGTAGTTCAAAAAAAAAAAAATCATATTTATGCAAATTTTGGAAATAGCAT
>NW_018165029.1:214751-227148 GCF_001263595.1 Phalaenopsis equestris | reverse complement strand
GGAGCGAACGCAGATCGCGGCACGGCAGGGACGAGCTACGGATCACGGCAGAGCGCGGCGGCAGGAACGCGCGGATGGAACGAGCGGATCGCAGCAGATCGCAGCAGGAGCGAACGAAGGGAGATCGCGGCAGATCAGAGCGAACGAGCGACGGATTTCTTGCTTTTCTTGTAATTGGAGTTGATCGGCTTGAAACAGATGTTCGAAGATGCCGGACGAAGAAGATGTCGGACGAAGATGCCTCACCAGAGAAGATGTCGTAAAACTGAGCACCAGAGGTCCAATCGAAGAGAGTCGATCGGCTTGAAGCAGCGGCAGAACTCAAACAAAGTGGACGAAGACGCCCCAGAACTCAAAGACAAGAATGAGCGCTCCGGTGAGGAAGCAATCGAAGATGCCGACCAAAGATAACAAAAGCTAAAATTTCAAGGATTCAGGCTCTGATACCATGACAATATTTTGAGTGAATAGGTTGAATGTCTTTTCCTTTGCTTTCATTCCAATAAATAGTAGTTTGTACAATCTATTTTAGGTACATAATATTCAATATAATCTAAATTAAGTAACTTAATTAATACATATTCATAATCTAAATATTCAGCTAAAAGGAAAGAATTCGTGCAAATATAATATTTTTTTTCTTTGCAGTATTGCGAAGAAGGAAACTCTTTATTCTGTCTGATTTCTTTTATTCTTGATTGATAGTATGTGGGGGAAAATTCTCGGGGATTTGCATGCATACCACCCAATTCTTCTATATTTAGGTATCTAACACCTAAATGTTTTTGAACCACACGGGTCAGAGAAGGTGGGGGAAAATCTAGGGGCATTTGCATACATTAATAACCAATTCTTATGTATTTACATATCTAAGACCCAAATTTTATTTTTTACATTTATGCAAACCAAATCTTTAATATCATATCAAATATACCACTATTTTAACTTTCACATATAATTTACTTATTATTGGATTAAATCGACCCAAAACAAGCCAAACAAGATCGACAAAAGTTTATTCATTTTTAGATTGTTTATGAATTGAGTTCAAAAAAATTATCTGTGTTTGGCCTGTTTGCTTGACGAACGAATCAAGGACAAGCTACCTAGCAAGCCAAACACGAGCTATCTGCAAAGAACGGGTTTTTTTTACAACCATACTTTTGACATTTGGATAAATTAAATTAAAAAAATGAAAATTTACAAACGGTAAAACACTCAATTCTTTTGTATGTACATATCTAACACCTAAACTTAATTTTATACATAAATGACCTATGCATGAAAATATGTATTTCACTTTGTAAAAGTTAAAATAGTGATGTTAAAGATTTAGGTGGTATAAATGTGCAAAAGAAAAGTTTAGGTTTTAGATATGTAAATACATAGGAATTGGGTGGTACGTATGTAAATGCCCTGAAAAAAATCATTGGTACTACCTTGTCATGATGGGTTCAGCTTGGTTGGACTTGGAATAATAGTTTTGCTAAATGAACGTGTAAACAATAGAATACCAGAGCTCTAATTGATACTTGATAGATAGTATAAAGGAGTTATAAAGCTTAACAAATTTGATTGAACATCATAAGATTGGTTAACAGTAGAACTAGGCAAGATCAAGCGGTTCAATCTAAAAATAATGACTTTGTCATGCCGTCAAAGAAAAATGGGGCATTTACATACATACATACCACACAATTCCTATGTATTTACATAACTAACACCTAACTTTGCTTTTTACATTTATACCACCCAAATATTTTATATCACATGAAAAATACCACTACTTTAGCTTTCAAAAAGTGAAATACACCTTTTCTTGTATACCTAAGGTGGCATATATGTAAAAAATGAAGTTTAGGCTTTAGATATTTAAATAAATGGTAATGAGTGGCATGTATGTAAATCTTCCAATAAAAAAATAGCTCTAGTAAATTGATTTGCAGAGCTAACAAAATCAAAATATTAAAGTGCATACCTCATCGAACTTGCATCCTAAATCATGCTCAATGCTTCTAACTGTGCGTCGCTGACCTTCAGTGAACATAAGCACTGTAGTCCCCTTATTACCAGCTCGGCCAGTTCTGCCGGATCTATGAAGAAAAATCTCAGAAGTATTTGGAATTTCATAATGAATAACCTGTAATCAATCAAAAATTAGAATCTATTGGCAGGCTAATTGAAAATTTTAGGGGGATATACATACATACGACCCAATTCCTATGCATTTACATATCTAACGCATAAACTTTACTTTTTACACTAACACCATCCAAATCTTTTGTATCACATCAAAAAAGTCACCATTTTAATTTTTGAAAAGTGAAATACACCTTTTAAAGCATGGGTAAGGTAGCATGAATGTAAAAATTGAAATTTAGGCGTTAGATATGTAAATACAAAGGAATTTGGTGGTATATATGTAAATCTTCCAAAATTTTTAAGCTTGATAGGCTGATGTGATGAAGAAGTTTGTTACCAGATCAACATTAGGAATATCAAGACCACGTGCAGCGACATCTGTAGCAACTAATGCATGGAACCGTCCATCACGGAAAGCAGCGAGAGTTTTGTCCCTCTGGGACTGCTGCATGTCTCCATGTAGTGCTTTGCTCCCAATTATAACTCCCATGGACCTCGAGAGAGACTCCGCATCTCTCTTTGTTTTTGTGAAAATTATACTTTTACCTCCTTGAGCATACATCTTTAGCACAAAAGTTTACATGTTAGAGATGATGAATAAGTAAATACAGCTAATATAGTAAACTAAATAATGGAAAAATAATGGTCTCATGTTCACTGGCATGGATCCCCTAAAAAAGAGAAGTGGCCAACAAATAACAAACAGGTCATGAAGATTAATGAAAAGGGAAAAGTGTCTAAATAGCCGCCTAACTCTTTGCATGGGGTCATTCTAGTCCCGGAGTCTACAAAAGTGTCAATTTCGTCCCTAGACTCTTTTAATATGTGCTGAAATAGTTCTCACGAAGAACTATTTTAGCCCCAATTTAAAGATTCTGAGAAATGATTTGGCATTTTATAAACTTTGGGACTAAAATGGCCCCATTAAATAGTCAAGGGACTATTTTGACACATTAATCTAAATAAAAAATGACGACTAGTTTTCGAAAGTAAAAGAATAACATCGACCATCCTTAATAAAAATAATTAAGCGAACCAAAAATCCAAAACAATCTTCTGTAAAATAACTTGTAGACATGAAAGTTAATTCAAAGTAACAAAAAAGTACAACCAACTTCATATATAAACTTACTGAAATCAAAGTTGGAAGGAGATTTTGTTTGTTAAAAGAGGTTGACGAAATAGAATAGAGGGAGATACCCTCAGCTAACTTTTGAGCAGAGTCTCCAACCTGAGATAAAGCAATGAAAATGATTGGGAATTGTGAAAAATATCATAAACCTCTTTCAAATCAGAGAAATGGCGGAATTAGAAGATAAAGACTAACCAGATCTACTACTATGGGATCCCTCAAATACTTCCTCGACAGATCATGAATCCATTGAGGCATTGTTGCAGAAAATAGCATGCATTGTTTCTCTCTAGGTAGGTAACTTAAAATGCGTTCCACATCCTCCTGAAAGCCTACAGCTAACATCTGATCAGCTTCATCCAGCACAACAAATTTGACTTCAGAAAGATCTAAGGCGCCCCTTTCAAAAAGGTCAATAATTCTCCCCGGTGTTCCAACAACAATATCCATGCCATATCCTAGTGAACGAACTTGGCTCATAATTGGTATTCCTCCATAAATGCAAATACTTCGCAATTTTGGAGCGGAAATTTCGAATTCTCGTTGCACTTGACGTGCTAGCTCGCGTGTAGGGGCCAATACAAGAGCAGAAGGAACTCTTTTTTTCCTTCAATACAAAAACAAAAAGATGTATAAATGTAATTGAAAAAAACTGGGGAAATTTACATACATACCAGATAATTCAAGTATTTATGTATCTAGCACCTATACTTCAATTTTTACATGCATACGACCATACCTATATATGAAAAGATGTATTTCACTTTTAAAAAGTTAATAATGACAGTAATTTTGATGTGATGTTAAAAGTTTTCACATTGATAAGGATAAATATAAGAGTTTAGATTTTAGATGTGTAAATACATAAAGAATACATATGCCCCAAAAAAACTATCAATTCAAAACTATCGCAACAGCAACAATTGTAAAACCAAAGGGAGAAATAGCATAAAGAAATATAGCGCCGGAATAGTATTAAACATTGAAATACAACAACAAGAAGTTTTATCCCACTAAGTGGGGTAGGCTACATGAAACCTTTCTCCATTGCGACCTATTGAGTGTCATATTTTCATTTAATTCTAACAAATTAAGTATTAAACATTGAAAATGTTAAACAAAAATTAATCACTGAATACAATTGCTTAAAAAACTCCTTGAATGTATTTTATCTAGCTCGCGTGTAGGGGCCAATACAAGAGCAGAAGGAACTCTTTTTTTCCTTCAATACAAAAACAAAAAGATGTATAAATGTAATTGAAAAAAACTGGGGAAATTTACATACATACCAGATAATTCAAGTATTTATGTATCTAGCACCTATACTTCAATTTTTACATGCATACGACCATACCTATATATGAAAAGATGTATTTCACTTTTAAAAAGTTAATAATGACAGTAATTTTGATGTGATGTTAAAAGTTTTCACATTGATAAGGATAAATATAAGAGTTTAGATTTTAGATGTGTAAATACATAAAGAATACATATGCCCCAAAAAAACTATCAATTCAAAACTATCGCAACAGCAACAATTGTAAAACCAAAGGGAGAAATAGCATAAAGAAATATAGCGCCGGAATAGTATTAAACATTGAAATACAACAACAAGAAGTTTTATCCCACTAAGTGGGGTCAACTACATGAAACCTTTCTCCATTGCGACCTATTGAGTGTCATATTTTCATTTAATTCTAACAAATTAAGTATTAAACATTGAAAATGTTAAACAAAAATTAATCACTGAATACAATTGCTTAAAAAACTCCTTGAATGTATTTTATCTAGTATTGTGCTTTACATTTTTAGACATTTATCCAGATGTGGTATAGCTTAGTAAACTTCATAGGAAGATTTACATACATACCACTCAATTACTATATATTTATGTATCTAATACCTAAACTTCAATTTTTACATGCATGCCACCTTACCTATGCATAAGAAAGTGTATTTCTTCACTATTTAAAAGTTAAAATAGAGGTATTTTTTATGTGATATGAAAGATTCGGGAGTTATTAATGTAAAAATTAAACATGTAAATACATAGGAATTGGGTGGTATGTTTGCAAATGCCACAAATTTATATAACCCATCTTCTAAATATACCGAAGTTCAATATTTCAATGTTGACAATATACATAGTGAACAACCTAGCACATTAATACCTTGGTTTATAAGAGTGCGTTCACTGACTCCAACTATCAAACCCCAGAAAAATGTCATAATTCCCCCTTGAAAATCACACATTTTTAATAGCATATATGATGGTCTGCATGAGCTACACAATTCCTTGTAAAAACTTGAACATTCCTTTAAACTAAACAAAAATTTATGTAACTTCGGAGAATCATCACTAACAAAAATAAAGGGTTTTTGTAATGCAAAATCACCAATGTGGGAGCCTTATCTGTTTTGCAATGGGCTGAGAGACAAATAAGTGCTGCTAGGAGAGCCCACCAGTGGAAGGCCAAAAGGATCCGCTGGCTGAAGACCAAGATGACCCATTAGCGGGAGGCCAGTGGATCTGTTTGACAAGGTGCAACCCCCCTAAAGTATAGGCCGCCGGATGTGAGTCATCTAGACCAAAGATTGAAGCCAATTAAATAAAGCAGAGACATCGACCCACCTCTCGCCACGACCCAATTGGTACAAAAAATTGTTACAGGTTAAACTTTGGAGGTGGTTCCCTACTCATTAGCAACAAGATCTACCGTGAGTGGTCCCCAAATCACCTCAGCGATAAGTCACGGTGGTTAGTCCTGCGAAGGCAATGATGAGATCCGCTTAATACGCTTGGTGATAGGTGTGGCCCGTCCAAGGCGACGACCCGACCGATCAAACGGGACATAGGTAGTATAAGACTAGAGACGGGTCGTAAACACATCAAAAGCGATCATAAGTCCTTCCTAAGAAACCAAACATCAACCACCACAAGCATTCACGTAAAAAAAACAAATATGATAAAGGTAAAATGAGAGACAACAGTAAAATGAAGCCCAAAACTGTATTTCATTTCATAAAATCAAGTTACAAATTTTTCTTTATAAAAATCTTAAATAATTTTACAATTGAGCAAGAGAAGCATAAAATTTCTAAGTACAGGAAAGTAACAGCCAAGTCAAGCATAAGACAAGCCTATGCTCGTGAAACCTTCTTGCGGCTCCTCCCATTGTCTATTGCTGATACCAAGACAAAGAAGAGTTTTTTGAATTCCTCTAGATCCAATCAATTGAGATCCACCAATCTCACTCACATAAACTGGTCGGCCGCTAGTTTGGTCCCAAGGCTGAGATGCATAGGCTGACCATTTAAGAACTCTTCTTTCGTCTTCATCGCAGCTATATTTTCCGTCAAAGCCTTGTTCTCTTCATCGACGTTAAGTAGCCACTAGAAACGCTGCTCAACTCCTCCCCAACTTCGTCTAGTTAAGCCTCAGCCACAGTAGCCTAATGCTTAGCATACTTCGCAGCTCCTCAACAGCCCTTGTTCGATCTTTAACGAGTTTAAACCCTCCACGATCCTGAAAGCTCTCTTCTTAGCATCAACATAGAGCGAGGACTGAAGGTGTGAAGCCTCAAACCACAACAGCTGATATCCGTCGACAACATGACATTGTCCAAAAAATCAAAATCTCGCAGAGGCATTTCTTGAAGTTTTAGGATCAAAGGGTGTCCGCGATTGTTGAAACACAAAGGTCGGCACTCGGACAGTTCGAGTATCAATCCCTCATGTTGAGCATAGCATATCGCAAGTCCTCACTCATGAACACCATCAACCCCTCCTCCTGCATGGGGCATCATTTACACGCTTTCCCCTTCCGTCTTTTTCCGGGAGGTGGGGGAGGAAAGGGGCTCGAGTCGGTGATCTCTTCCTAAGAAGTAATGAGCTCGAACCCTCGCTCGATTTCAGATCGAGCCACTGGGTAGGGTTGATTGGCTTCCACAATCACCGCAAAACCAATGAAGTTTGTAGTAACCGACTGAGGAGTCGGCTTTGTATCTGGTCCTTCTGACTCCTCCTCGAAAATGCTAATCAGAACACTCGGGGTTTACTCTAACTCCCGACATTGCTCTCTCAAAGTACTTGCATTCATCAAAGAAGGTTTTCTTTCATTAAGGGTCAACTTACCAATCGAGATTCTCTGAATTACAATTGTGGTCTCGGAAATGAAATAGATAAAATTCAAACCTCTGGCCCCTTCACCAGCTAGGACAATCGATGTTTGGTTGTCATCCTTGCAACTTCCGGGCAGGTGGCCTGCTTCCGTTGCTTCCTCCGAGAAAGACAAGCAGCCTAGTCAATCTCTCGTTGTTCCTCTTAGTTGTCGAATTCTGCACACAAGGTTGTAATCATAAAATCAAATTTTTTTTCGAATGTAAAACCCAATTCACCACCTTCCCCTTAATGTACTAGCGAAATAAAAGTCGTTTTCCTTCAAAATATTGAGCGCCATCTCGAGTCTGGGGAGGCACGTATTTCTTTTTTCTTGTACACTCCTCCAGTCGTGCAAGGCATAATCCCCCACTCACTAGAGGGCCCTAAGAGGAAGAGCTGCTTTGAGCCCTTTATCTGATTCTCAAGGCCCATTATAGTAAATTTTCCAGTCGATCCAAGAAAAACGAAGTTGTTTGGCTCGACCCAGAAAGAGAACATATAGGAGAAAAGTTCCCTTGACCACGGGATCCCAACTCGGCGACAGTAGATGACATACGTCATGATGACAGCAATAGAATTTGGCTTGATCTAGGTCGGAGCACGTTATAATGATTGAAGATTGACCACAACTCTTGCAAAATGATTGTCGAAGAGCCCATTAGAATTGTTCTCGGTAGAAGACGAAATCTATCCCGAATTGATTGGTCATCTGATCAGACGGTCCCACGACTCGGAGTTGGACATCCTCATCAAAAATGCAAGTTTCTTGCAACAAAGACACATCCCATAGCGACATGGATAACCTCTCGGCCGTCGGGATCAGCCCGAAGAGCATCGGAGAATGCTTAGGAGCCACTCGAAAGAAAGCAAATAAGGGGAAAATGAAGAAACCGAGAGAAATAGGCGAAAGAGAGTCAAGGAGTGTGGCACCAAAAAGCCATTGACGTACGTCGATTTAAAAAAAGTGCATCACATCAACACAATATTCGAGAGATAATTATAGAAATAAAATTATCAGAAACTAATGGAAGCAGAATTTTATTTAGACGAAAAAATATATTACAAGAGCTTCATTTGCTGCTTCAACCGAAACAAGTCCTAGCAATAGCAGCTTCCAATACAAAATCTTTCCACCAAATCTAAACATATCTCTATTATCCACTTCGGCTTGGAACCGAAGCAAAGGGTCATCAGCTCCTTTGAATACTTCAGTCTAATGGCTGTCAGCTCCTCCAACAACTCCTTTATTTCTTCCTCTTGCTACATCCCTGCCCCTCGAGTGAAAGAGTTCAATGTTTTGTTCAAACAGCGAGTCAGTGTCACAGAGGACTTCTTCCATCCATCGATCGCCTCCACTCGGATTCCTTGAGAGCTCGTCAGATGATCGACCATGTTCTCCTCGCTCCTGATTGGTGTCAGTATTCTCTCGACCGGTCTGGGGGGGACCTAGCCATCGCCCCTCAAAGGAGAGTCAACAATCTCCACCTCCTCTTCTGCATAAAAAAACAATGTCAGTAAAGATGGGAAATTTTCCTCTTAGCCATAGAGTTCGGGTCTCCTCGTACTAAGGAGTCGATCCATCTCAGACCTCTAAAGTGACACACTTCTTTCATTGGGTGGTAGTGGAGTGCTCACGATTGTCGGCTAATTTTTTTTCTTTCTTTGAAAATAAGATTTTAAAATTTAAATTTAGTATAATATATAATATAATTTCAATTTTGGGCAAATGGTTTTTTTTTTTTTAATGATGAGACCGAATAGACCTCATATATCTAATAGTTTAAATAGCTGAGCACGATACCATAAATGACACATCATCCTGAAGGATGAACATATCATTTATTGGTAGACTTAATTATCTAAACTTACAAGTTTATGACTCTATTTTGGTCTGCGAATTTATAGTCGATAAATTCCCTATCTAATACATAAATTATATAGGGTTTAGCTTAATCTGGGTTCTTAATTCCCTATAAGGCTTGCCTCTATAGTTAATTACATCTTAGACAACCGAAGTCACCTAAGAAAACTCACAATTAAGATCAAGGTTTTGTCTTCAAGAATTCGACGTTTAGGTATTCATGATTGTTTATAGGAAAAGTCAAGTGGGATGGGTTCTAGTAAGAACAATTATTTTCAGAATCCAAAGGAGTGAAGAGTAGAAGATGTTGACGATACCGAATAAGATTCAGTGACATCTCAAACTAATCTATGATTTGACTTTACATCTTTGAAAGGGAAATTACGTGATATTTCAGTCCTGCAAGTTATTTAGATATTCGGGACTTGTGTTTGCATATCCTATGAAAATAGCCCGAGAAAATAGGAGGATTTATGTCGCGTCAACATCGGAAACCTAAAAAGTTTAGGATTTATATTGTACGATATGAAATCGTAGAAAGTCTTAAAAGATAATGTGAGGATTTACGTTGTACTAGACGAACAATCTCGACGTCCTATAGGTATGTTATTTAAATCTATCAAAAATCGGTTGAAGTTCCTTCTGCCACCATCTGTCGTAGTCCCGATTGCTGCCCGGAGATGAATCACCAATCGACAATGTTGTCTCGTTCCAAGAAAAAGAAATAAAGAAAAGAGAAAATCGTGACTCGAACGGCCTATCATATGGTGTTATACAAACATACTAGAAAGGTAGTAACTAAAGCATGAATACTGGTAAATGTATACAGTACAATAAAGAACAGACAAAGAAACTATGTAGTAAAGTGCGGTAAGAAAAATGCATGAGATATGTAGCGAAGCACAGTACAGTACCAAAAAAAATGAAATATGCAGAAAATAAAGTACGGAAATTAAATAAATAAAAGCGTACCTGATCAAATTCTGCTAAAGCTTCAAAACAGATTGCAATTGTATAATATGAATGGGTTAGGTGAATATTTGCAAATTATAAAAGAAAAGTTAAATGATGAGCATATGGAAGTCTCAAGATGGGATATTAGATTTCAATTTGGAGATAGGCTTAGACTAAACCTCTTTTTATTCCCTTGATCCCCCAGGCTACTAACTAGAGGTCACCAACAAATCACCACTATAGTCAGACAACCCTAAACCCTATCGTTTAATTAAAATGTGAACGGAGTAGTATCTGAACTCATCAAAGTGTAGTGCATCTATATGTGATATATAGTATCTGAACTCATCGAAATGTAGTGCACTTATACGTGATATGTAGTATCTGTCGTGCAGGGTGTAGTGTGTGGTGTTCGTTGTATAATACCTGAGGTGTATTATGATATTCGTGGTGTAATGCATGAACTTGTCAAAATATATGATGCATCTCTTATATGGTGTATGACATGTATAGTACATGAGAGTAATAGTGTATGAAAGACAGTGTGTGAAAGACATGGTGTATGAAATGTGTAGCGTGTATGTGAGTGTTAACAGGTATATCTATAGATATTGGTCAGTGCATAGTGTTTATGATGTGGTGCTTACCATTATGTGAGTGTAGTACCCGTGGAATGGTTTGTTGTGTATTTGTTCTTTCTAAGTACCATTTCCCAAATCTTTTGGGGAGGGTTAAGGCTGCCGACAATTTAAGAAAGTGAAAGGGCAACACATTAGTTGAGTGTTGATTTTATTTCAACTATAAACAAAACTGTCAAATGGTTCTTTGCATGATCGTCTGTTACCCCTCGTCTCAAACTAATAGACCACCTCGATATTTCATATGCTCATCCTTAGAATTGTTTTTATAGATCTCATCTTGAGAAATAAACATCTAAGCATTTCTGTAATATCCACTTTCCACCTCTAAGCTTGAATTTTGAATCTGTATATAATCATGACATACTCTACCAATTTTTAAAGGGGAATATGTTTCCATCTTCACATTGTCAAATTCAAGTCTATGAGATTTATGCAACCAAAGAAAGCTAATTCCACCAATATAGACATGCCTCATAAAATCTCAAACCATATAATTCTTGAAGATTCAATTTTAACATGCTGACTAAAATTATTTAAGTCAAATTATCATTAAAGAATGATAGTAAGGAATGCTAGTGAAATATATACATATCACTTGATTTTCAAGCAACAAAAAAAATGACTCGGAATAAGGGTTGAAATATAAGCCATTGCTGGATAAAACCCAACTCAAAGGAGAGTCAAAACCGAGCCACTAAAAAAAACAGAACTAGGCTTGGCAAGGGACAAAACCCAGGCCACAATTGTATAAAACCGAGCGTAAAGAAGCACAAAAACTGAGTTACCCAAAAAACCAAATCAAACTATCAAAGGCCATCAAAGAAGCTGAAAATTGGATTTAATATCAGTGTCAAGTTGAAGAAACAGAACTGAGATTTGAAAAGGGATTAGCTAAACCATTAAAATATAAACTCAAATCTAATATAAAAGCCAAGCTGAGACATTATCAAAAGAACCAAAACAGAGCCCTGTAAAAAGGGCTGAGCTCAAATCACCATCAAGAGAACCAAGACTGATTTATTAAGTATTTATTCCAAGCTATAAAATAGCATGAAACCAAATTCAGCTCCAAAACAATTTTTAAAGCCAAAAGTAATCCCCAACAGGTATATTCGAATAATTCAGCAAAGAGAGACATAAATCAGCATCAAATTCAAGTACTCAAACTCAAAATTATAATTTCCAATATGCATTCGAATGAGATAGCAAGAGGAATAAGGGTTGCAGCCCACGCAAATGAAATTTAAAATTAAATCAATGTTGTTGTGAGATATGTACTTCTTGGCATATAAATGAAGCGCCAAGGACACAAGCAAACACAGATCGTTTACGTGGTTCGATCTAACTGGATCTACGTTCACGGGAGGGAATCAATCAAATATTTCACTAAGGCAAAAGAAATGGAGAATACATAGCTTATACATAGAGATGAGCCCACATCTTCCTTCTATGGCCTCCCTCTCAAGCGACACCTTGATACAAGGCCTCAAGATGCTCTCCTCCTCT
>NW_018165029.1:209799-214738 GCF_001263595.1 Phalaenopsis equestris | reverse complement strand
TCTTCCCTTGCTCTCCTAAGTCTCACACCCTCTCTATTTATAGAAGCAAAAGAGTGGTAGGTGAGAGGTAGGTGCGCGGAAAGTGAACGGTAGGTGGGAGATAGGTAAGATGTGATAGGTGAGCAGTACCACATTACAAAAGTGTCATTTTACCTTAGTACAATAATTGGGGGTCAAAATAACAATTTTCCATCTTGACCCTCAATTGAGAAGCTTCGAAGTAAAGATTCTCTCCACCTGACCCCTGAAAGGCCCTCAGTCTTTGCTTGAGTTTGCTAAGTCCAAACAGTACATGAACTTAGCAATCACGGTTCTTCCAATAAGAGAGTACAACCCCTTTTTTTCGACTCCTTGTATGACGAAACGAGGGCCTTTAGTTACTCTGATGCAGTCATTCTCTGTCTTGAACGAGCATCCGCTTGACTCCAGCGTACCTAAGGAAATCATATTTCTTTTGAGCTCTGGTACGTACCTGACATTTTTCAGTACTTGTTCAACTCCATCAAACATCCTTATCCTAATTGATCCACTTCCAACAACCTTGTGAGCTTTCTTGTATCCCAGTAGAACGGACCCATCATTTTTCTGTTGCAGTGTCTCGAACCAGTCTTTGTGAGGACACATGTGGAAAGAACACCCTGAGTCGAGGATCCACTCCTTACTGGATTCAGATTCTGTAATCATCAGGGCCTCAGCAGAATCATAGTCATCAGAGGCTACGTTTGCTTTACCTGATTCTTCTGGCTCTTCTTGGTACTTCTTGGTACTTATTCTTCCTGTCTGGGCAGTTCCTCTTGAAATGACCGTCCTTGTGACAGTGGTAACACTTATTAGATCTCTTAGAAGACTGACTTCTGCCCTTCCTTCTGGACTTTGATCTGCTCTGATCACTTTTGAAGTCTTTCTTGCTCGATCTTCCTCTAACTGCCAGACTATCTCCACTGGTTTCCTCTTTCATGTCGTGCTTCTTCTGGAGTTCTTTAGCTCTAATAAGAGATTGAACCCCCTCCAGAGCAATAGTCTGCACCCTTCCATAGAGCATCACATTCTTGAAATGCTCGTAGCTCTTGGGAATAGAGTTTAGCAACAGTAGTGCCTTGTCCTCATCGTCCATCTTGACGTCGATGTTCTCGAGATCGTCGATGATCTTGTTGAACTCGTCAATCTGCACTGAGACGGATTTGTCTTCATGCATTTTGAAGGAGTATAGGCGCTGCTTCAGAAAGAGTCTATTAGCCAGAGACTTTGTCAGGTAGAGTACCTCGAGTTTGGCCCAAAGTGCTTGAGCCGTTGTCTCCCTCGACACCTCCCTCAGAACTTTGTCGCCCAAGCTCAGGATTATCAAACTGTGGGCCTTGTCCAGTATGTCGATCTTCTTCTTCTCGGTCATGTCGGTCGGCAATGTCGCCGACACTTGCAAGGCTTCTGCAATACCGTGCTGAACCAATAGAGCTCTCATATTTACTCTCCATAGACCGAAGTCGTTCTTCCCGTTGAATTTCTCAATGTCGAATTTGACGGAACTCATTGTCGTGGCTAGGATTTATTCCAATGAATTCTACCTACTGCCCTTCCAAGAACTAGGTTGAAATCACCAAAATGTTGCACTTCTCCCCGTGAACTTCACTGCCTTCGCCAACCGAACAGAGAGCTCTAATCCCTTCTGGCAGAGATCACACCTGTTCACCGGAGAAAAATTCCTGTTCTGTGCTCGTGCCTCTTTCCCGCAAGCACTCCTCTACATCCAGCACTCGCACGAGAATAACTGCCTCTCTAGAGCCGTCGCGCCTCGCCAAACTGCTCAAGTCCTCCTGCTTCGCGAACTCCCAAACAGGGAACTCCCTGAACCCTTCTCTGCGCGATCTCCGTCTCTTCTCTCTGACCGAGCTGCTCGCAAGATCGAACTCCTGCTCTGAAATCCTCTGTTGGCAGCCCTGTCGCAAATTTTTGGCCCTCGCTCGTGGACTGTTTCTCCTCCGTCTCGCCGAGCCACACAACTTGCAGTGCGAATCCAATCGATCAAAGCTTCCACTTCTCACTGAATTCACTGCTCACCGAATCTGTCGCAATTCGGCTGCCTGCAACGCAATCTGCTTGCTCCTCTGTTCGTGAATGCCGAACTCCTCTTCTTCGTCGTTGGCCGCGAACACCTTTACGCAGACACCTCTAGCCAAGAAGTATGGATCTTCCCACAAACGGCGCCAATTGTTGTGAGATATGTACTTCCTGACATAGAAATGAAACGCAAATGACACAAGCAAACACAGATCGTTTACGTGGTTCGATCCAACTGGATCTACGTCCACCGGAGGGAATCAATCAAATATTTCACTAAGGCAAAAGAAATGGAGAATACATAACTTATACATAGAATTGAGCCCTCGTCTTCCTTCTATGGTCTCCCTCTCAAGCGACACCATGATACAAGGCCTCAAGATGCTCTCCTCCTCTCTAGCTCTCTAGTTATTCTCTCCTCCTTTGTGGTAGCTTAAGATCTCTTCTCCCTTCCCTCCTAAGCCTCACACCCTCTCTATTTATAGAAGCAAGAGAGTGGTAGGTGGGAGGTAGGTGGGTGATAGGTGCGATAGGTGAGATGTGGTAGGTGAGCGATACCACATTACAAAAGTGTCATTTTACCTTAGTTCAATAATTGGGGGTCAAAATAACAAATGTGTATCCGAATAAGATAACAAAAGGGAGCAAAGACTGCAACTCCCAATCGAGTTTCAAAGCTAAAACAACTTCCCAATATATATATTCAAATGAGGTAGCAAAGGAAGCAAAGAACTGCAGCTCCAAATTAATTCTCAAAACCAAAAAAAAAGGCCTCCAATATGTTTATTCACATAGGGGCAACAATAAGGATAGGAACCGAGCCCCAAATTGTTATTTAGAACTGAAAATAAGAGCTCCAACATACACTCGAATAAGAATAGCAAAGGAGCAAAGATTGTAGCTCCAAATCATTTTCTTAAAGCCAAAAAATATTTCCCATACATATTTGAATAAGACAGTGAGAAGAGCAATGAGTGCAGCCCCCAAATAGTCGTTTAAAACCAAGAGATGAATCTCCAACATATTTATTCAAATAGGGGCAACAAGGCTAGCAAGAACTCAACTCCAATCACATGTTCGAATTGAAATAATATATATTCAAATGGAGCAACAAGAAGAGCGGGCAATCAACCCCCAAACATCATCGTCAAGACTAAAGGAAAATTGTTCCAAAATGTGTTCGAATAGAGTAGCAAAGAGAATGAAAAATATAGTTCCAAATAGATATTCAAGTCTAAAATGACATATATCTGGATGAGGTAATGAGAGGAACAAGAAAATTAACTTTCAATAATGTAGTTAAAACCCGAATATTATATGTATCTAAATAGGACTGTAAAAGGAGCCAAAACCGAGACAGTAAAGCAGCTCTTCGAGGCACCAAGTGATTCCAATGTATATTCGAAAAAAGAGGCAGCAAGAAGAGCCAAAACCGAGACAGCAAAACCGGGACTATAAAGCAGTTTTCAAAGCCATAAAATGATTTCCAATCATGTATCCGAGCAAGGGGCAGCAAAAAGAGCATGAATTAAGCCCCAAAACGATTATTCAAAACCAAAAATAATCTCTAACATATGTATTCGAATAAAGGCAGTAAATAAATGTATAAATCAGTTCCCCAAATCATGTGTTCAAAACAGAACATAATCTCCCAATGCATATTCGAACGGAGGCAAAAGAAGTAATATAAATGCAGCATTAATTCATCGAAACCAGGCTCAAGAAAAACTACATCTTAAAAATAAATGACATCTAACCTTGATTTCTTCCTAGCTTAAGAAATGAAAAGATTGGGGAAAGGAAAGATCGTGAGATAAAAAGCTTTCAACAGAAAAAAAAACCTCAGCACTATATTTCTCCAAAATCTCCAAAGAAAAAATCGCACCCTCAATGTTCCCCTCCCATGGGGTATTTATAGCTGAGCAAGGGGAGGAGATGCTCACGGTGTGGGTCACGCACAAACCCAAGAACGAGAGTTACTCAATTCATTGCGCGGGAAAAACCATTACGAGAAAGTAATCGGCAGTTACGACCGGAGAAGAAGGTAAGCCACCACCAGAGAGAAATAAGGTGACCGGAGAAACCGGAAATGGGGCCTCCTTATTCGGCCGAGAGGAGCAAAGGGAAAGCTAGGGCACGTTTCGGTCCCAAGAGGAGAAGGGAAAGCGCACATGAGAGAGATTATGTTTAGGGATTTTTTTTTTAAAAACCCTTTTATAAAAAAAAGATTTTATTATTTTTTTAAAGAAAATATCAAATTTCGTGCAATTCATTCGTGCGCGACGCCCCAACAAAATGGGTGTCCTCCCTAGCTAAAATCGACGTTCCGAACGCAACTGTGTGGTCCATTTCGTCCTCTGGGGTCGTCCGGACAAACTTGTCAACGATCACGTCAAATTAACTTTGATTCGTGTGTGACGCAACAAATGAAATCATTTTGACCCGATCGAAGTCGTTCGACGAATATATCATTAACCGGTCCTCATATAAGCGACGACCAAAGTCAAACACATCGCTCGCAGTGACAAATCAAACATCGCACGCTCCACGATGTCCACCTATGTCTTTCAAATTTCTATAGGAGTTCAATTTGAGCTTCAATATGTCGGTTTTTCAATCGACTCAATCGAATGTTGAGGATCTTAAACCATCCATATGAAACTGCAAAGAGCGAAGAAATGACTTGAATTTCTAAGTAGTGTGGGACTCAGTCTAGTCATCTAAGAGAGTCAAAATAGGAAAATTTTAAGGCTAGAGCCTAGGGTATCTACAGAATGGAAGACCTCAAAATGAGATCAACAACGATACTCTGCCCATTAGACGACAATGGAGTACCAGCAATGTTCTGCATCTCGGGCAAAGGGAATCCAACGACTTCCTGCGT
>NW_018165029.1:196820-209789 GCF_001263595.1 Phalaenopsis equestris | reverse complement strand
AGAGCGGTTGATTGGTCATGAGTCGTGGTCGGAAGCTATGTCGATGTGCCAACAGTTGAGCCACCCAACCTCCTTCCTTTCGCCCGCTCTTTCCTTTGTAGAAGGCCTTGAAGTGAGTCGGACAACCCTACTTCATTCGTCGGCTCGTTCTCCCCCTCCACTCCTAGCAGGCAAGTTGCTTCGTCCGCCTTTTTCCCTATGGCCAACGTCCTCTACCGGCCTCTTCTTCCCCTCGGATCTCTTCTCACTCTTTGGTTTCTTCTACGCCTCAGGCTGAGCCCACAGAGTGGGCAGTCCAAAGGCCCTTATAATATCCTCACTTGGCATAAGATCCAAAAGTTTCCTGTCGCTTGCCATGAATAAGCTCTAAAAGGTGACCTACCAAAACACAAAGATGAAAGAACAAGTAAATAATGAAGGTGTCAATCATGCCAAATTTATAGCAATCTGGGAACGAATATCCACGAACTGCAACTATTAAAGTAATAAATATGAAATAAATAAATCTACTTTTTTCATTTATTATTCTAATTTTTATCACAATTGTCACTTGCAAAAGGTAAGAGAATCAGTAAGCTAAAATATATACATCAGAAACACGTTAGCACGAATCACGAAGAGATCCAACGGGCTAAGAGACAAAGAAGTGTTGCTAGAAAGGCCCGTCAGCGGAACCAAAAAAACAGCTGGCATAAGATCAAAAGGACCCGCTGGGATAAGACCAAGGGACATGTTTGACTAGGCGCAGCCCCATTAAAAAAGAGACCCACCCGATGCAAGCCATCCAGGCCAAAGGTTGAAGTCAATCGAATCAAACAAAGTCATTGACGTACCTCTCACCAAACCCAATTCAAGAGAAAAGTTCAGCATCATCAACCACCTCACGGACGCTTTCTGAGATTCTTCAAGGAGAGCCAAATATTGGTAATGACAAGATCCAAGAACATCCTCAAGGACCTGTTATTTAGGTATGAGTTACCTATCAAATTAAGGGGATTCACCTACTGCCCAATAGCATAACCTCATCCCGTCAACCGAAGCTCCTCATCTAGGGATCAGAAGAAAACAACCGGAGCGGGATAGATGGCAAACGAAATCGAGCTGACTGAGCCAAATCTTGTCGACCCAAAGTCGATCTAGGGTCGACTAAAAATTTCTACCCAACATAGCCGACTGAGAGATATTTGTCAATTGTACGATTATATCTATAAAATATTCAAAATATCTTATAACACCCCCATTAAAGCAGGAGCAAGCATGTAATTACACATATTGTACCCCCCCCCCTCCCTCATCTATATATGGGGATCATTTTATGAGAAATGTCTAATCAACATTTTATATTATTGTTCAACTCTCTCTCTTTCTCTTTCTCTTTCTCGCTCTCGCTCTCTCTCTCTCTCTCTTTCTCATGTCATACACTTTATTCTTTGAGTGTGATTCACGAACAAACAGGGATTAAACACATAAATTTCTCTAAAATTGTTAGAGAATGATCAATCAGAGATCTTAAGTATTTCAATGAGAACTCAAACTCTTTGGAGCAGACATAGCAATAAAAAAGCATGAAGAAAAAAACTAACCAGCTTTGATTTTGATCCCGGATAATTTTATCCAATATGGGAATGCCAAACGCAAGAGTTTTTCCTGATCCAGTGATAGCCCTTCCAATCATATCACGGCCTTCCAACGCAGGTTCCAAGACAGCTCTCTACAATCATAAAAGGCACTTTAGCAGTGATTTTTAAATGTAAGTTTCGCAAAGTAAAATGCACATCTGTGCAGAAATGATATACTATAAAACTCTCCTCATGTAAATATTTAACAGTGGTAACTCTAGCTCACAATATGCTACGTCTGATTTCCTGGTTACATGATTTATCAACCAGGAGAATCCTAGAAGTTCGTGGATTTAAGGGAGCAACAAAAAAAAAAATTAAAAAAAAAAAAAACAGTTAGACGATTTGGGAGACAATGTTCTGAGCGCCAGTTTTTCATACTTGGCCATTAAGAAGCAGACAACGATCAGTCATACAAACTTCTCCATACCAACCAAATCTAGTTCACCATCAACCCTCATCAACAAAATCTTAAGTAATTCACTTCCCTCCATATGAAATACCTCTGAGGAAGCGTTCAAAATATTAAAAAATAACAATCATAGTAGATTCCATCCATAAGCAACTCCCAAATGCTCTAGCTGTGCGTTCACAGCTTCTCACTCTAGGAGTTAGAGAAAGCTGAAGACACAAATCAATAACAAAATAAACATGCACATTCGCATACGATAATAAGCCAATTTCAACCTCATTCAATAACAAACTAGATAACAAATTATACTGCGCCAAACTACTCGAAGAAAACAATTCAGCATAAGCTTAAGGAAGTGACCTGAATGGGGAACAGCTCAGTGATACCCCGGCGAGAGAGAGCAGTAACGATCTGTTCCGATATGCCAATTTTAGATATGTCTAGGAGCTCTTCTTCGACGGGGATAGTTGGCGCTGCGGTGCGTAGCACCTTCGCGGAGAGGAAAGGAACTGCACACCGTTGGTGAAGAATGGCATTATGATCAGCTGAGGCAGGAATAGCGAGAGGCGAGGAGCGAGCGCGAAGTACAGTGAGATTAGGGTTTTGCGGCGCGAAGGAGATGGGAGCGGAGGAGAGACTGAAGAAGAAGAGAGTGGCTCCCTTCCTCTCGCGCCGAGTATGAACCGGATAAAATTTAGGGATGGAGAGAAACCATACGACGACAGGGTAAGTTATATAGATGGTTTCTTTGGGAACCTTAAATATCTTAAACGATCATTTGAGCTCAAAAGTGTGTTCGTATTTGGCTCGTTTGTTTAGCGAGCCGAACACAAGTTGTTCACGAACAAAAAGTCATTTCGACAACACTAATCACATAATAATTGTTTATATTAAAACGTCATTTGAATCTAATTTAATCATTTTATTTTATCTTCTTAATTAATTCTTTTAATTGATTATAAATTTTTGTAGTCTTGTACTCAATTAATTTTTTTTTTAAATACTACTCATCAAAGATATATATATAATTGATTAGTAATATTTTGAGTCAAAACGAGTCGAACACGAACGAACAAATGTTGGTTCGTGTTGATCGTGTTCGGCTCGTTAACTTAGCTAACGAGTTAAACGCGAGCTGCGAGCTTCTTAACGAGCCGAACACGAGTTGTTTGCGAACAACGAGCCGTTTTGATAGCCCTAAGTCGGGCAACCTAAAATTTACAATCTAAACCTAAATTCTACAAAATAAAATAAAATATATAATATAATATTTTAATCAAAAAAATTTTAAATATAATATTAACCACTTTTGTCATTACAAATATCCTTCTAAATTAACTCAAAGTTTTGAGTAAAGCTTTGAAATGATTAAAATTTTATATTTAAAATTTTGAATAGTTAAAATATTTATTTAAAATTCAGTGATTATAATATAATATTAAATATTTTGGGCGGTTCGTATGTAAGAGTCTCATTAAAATAATACTTTTGAAAATTTATATTTATTTACCGCCAAAAAAATATTTCCTGACTTTTAACATATTAATATTGATTGTAAATCCGAACAAATGACTGAAAGTGTGTAAGTTGAGCAATTGTCATATTCATTTTCTTGGAAACTTTTTAGAAGAGGATGTTGATATTAGTATGTTTCCAATTTGATGTTTGTCTATCACTGCGGTTATGATGATAACATCAGTAAAAGGGTTCCGTCCATCGGCCCGATCAACTTGTGTAAAGGTGATAGACATATGACTTTGAATAATATATCTAACTAGATTAACAGAAGTGAATTCTCCTAGCTTCAATCATTTCAACATCGAACATCGTGAGGCTTCAAGTTCTTCATTGATGAAAATGACGGGTATAACTTAGTCGACATGTATAATTAGGCTGGAACAGGTTCATCGGAAGTAACTTTGGGAGGTGTTTTGCCTTGTCGACAGATGTTAAGCTTTCAGCACTACAAACTCTTTCAATTTTTTAACTTAGATTAATTGTTTGATCAAATTTCAAAGATGATAGCATTCTAGCATTCTTCAATATCATGCCCATTGTTATGTTCATAAGCACAATCTGTTGGGGGTTGCAATAGGAACTGACGTTTTTTATTGGTGAAGTTCTGTTAAGGAATTTCTAATTTTAGATGGCTTCTAAACTTCTGCCATCAACACTCTCAATAGAGTAAATTCTATTAGGGAGGATTGAGGAGAACCATGCCTCCTTTATAGTCTCTTTGTGGCTAATGTTGGATGTCGATGCTCCAGTTACTGCTATTGAGAATGTATTCCTATAGGATTGTGATGAACTCTATGAACAAATTAGTTTCTAGATACTTGGTGTCCACAAAAAGAACTTTTCTGGAATCTATCCTCCAACTCTCCAGCTCTAGAGGGATTTAACAAAGAGTTGTATTATTAAGCATAAATATGGTCAGTAGCCATTGCTAAAAGTTTAGTTTATTATTATTATTATTTATTTGCCCTTGCGAGCCAAGCTCATATCTAAATGGGCATTTACAAAGAACATCAATGTTGTATGAGCAACGGCAGGCTCGAGATCTCTGATGTCCGATAATTTTTTTGTTGGAATCAAGTGATAGAACTTTTAAGGCCTTTAGAAGGTGCCTATTGAATCTTCAACAAAACTTGACAGAACTTTTGTATTTTTTTAGCGTTGACGAATT
Source organism: Phalaenopsis equestris (assembly GCF_001263595.1). Classification (NCBI taxonomy): domain Eukaryota; kingdom Viridiplantae; phylum Streptophyta; class Magnoliopsida; order Asparagales; family Orchidaceae; genus Phalaenopsis; species Phalaenopsis equestris. The sequence goes on along the minus strand of NW_018165029.1, from coordinate 205,072 downwards.
GAGCCACAAATATTTGATGGAGTTTTCAGAGATTGAGCGTGCTTGAGAAAATGAAATGAGGACTTTCAATGTCAGTTGTGTGCAAAGAGCTTTTCCGACAGCTTTCGGATATTACTAAATTGTCAATTTATATAAGTTAATAACCGATAACCACAACTGTCAGTTATTACGAAATAACTATTGGTTTTATAATGTGAGAAGTGATTCGTGAATGTTTTGATGTTAGAACCCATCAGTTTATAAGTTGATATGAACCGACAGATGAAACTGTTGGAGATGAATAAGAGACCATCGAAAAAAGTATTTACTGAAAATCTATGGACTAAACCACCGGAAGAATTTGATGTATTAATAATTTTCAAGAACTTAGTATAAGCGTATGAAATGGACTCACTAGCTAACATGGGGAATAACTCATACTTATATACTAGCAAATTGATGTGTGCATTTTTCATCTTTTTAGTACATTCATGAGTGATAATCAGTTTATCTTGTATCTCATTTGTAGTGTTTAAAATGAAGATTCTCATATAGTCATTTAGCAATAAGATACTATGCATTGTGTTAAAAGCACTTGCATTAATAACATCTAGTTTTTCTTATAACTTTAATTCCTTCATCAAAAGGTTTTTAAGTTTTATCCCTCTCATACTTGTGAGACTTGATTTAAAGAATCTACTAACATTTTTTTTTAATAAATACTTTTGAAAATTTATATTTATTTACCGCCAAATAAATTTTTCCTGACTTTTAACATATCAATATTGATTGTAAATCCGTACAGAGGACTGAAAGTGTGTAAGTTGAGCGATTGTCATATTCATTTTCTTGAAAACTTTTTAGAAGAGGATGTTGATATCAGTATGTTTCCAAGTTGATGTTTGTCTATCACTGTGATTATGAGGATAACATCATTAAAAGGGTTGCGTCCATCGGCCCGATCAGCTTGTGTAAAGGTGATAGACATATGACTTTGAATAATATATCTAACTAGGTTAATAGAAGTGACTTCTCCTAGCTTCAATCATTTCAACATCGAATATCGTGAGGCTTCAAGTTCATCATCGATGAAAATGGCGGGTATAACTTAGTCGACATGTATAGTCAGGCTGGAACAGGTTCATCGGAAGTAAGTTTGGGAGGTGTTTTGCCTTGTCGACACGTGTTAAGCTTTCAGCACTACGAACTCTTTCAATTTTTTAACTTAGATTAATTGTTTGATCAAATTTCAAAGATGATAGCATTCTAGCATTCTTCAATATCATGCCCATTGTTATGTTCATAAGCACAATCTGTTGGGGGTTGCAATAGGAACTGACGTTTTTTATTGGTGAAGTTCTGTTAAGGAATTTCTAATTTTAGATGGCTTCTAAACTTCTGCCATCAACACTCTCAATAGAGTAAATTATATTAAGGAGGATTGAGGAAAATCATGCCTCCTTTATAATCTCTTTGTGGCTAATCTTGGATTTAACAAAGAGTTGGATTATTAAGCATAAATATGGTCACTATCCATTGCTAAAAGTTTAGTTTATTATTATTATTATTATTATTATTATTATTATTCATTTGCCCTTGCGAGCCAAACTCATATGTAAATGGGCATATACAAAGACCTTGGACCAATGCTGTATGATGGACGGCAGGCTCGAGATCTCTGATGTCCAATATTTTTTTTGTTGGAATCAAGTGATAGAACTTCTCAGGCCTTTAGAAGGTGCCTATTGAATCTTCAACAAAACTTGACAGAACTTTTGTATTTTTTTAGCGTTGACGAATTGAGCCACAAATATTTGATGGAGTTTTCAGAGATTGAGCGTGCTTGAGAAAATGAAATGAGGACTTTCAATGTCAGTTGTGTGCAAAGAGCTTTTCCGACAGCTTTCGGATATTACTAAATTGTCAATTTATATAAGTTAATAACCGATAACCACAACTGTCAGTTATTACGAAATAACTATTGGTTTTATAATGTGAGAAGTGATTCGTGAATGTTTTGATGTTAGAACCCATCAGTTTATAAGTTGATATGAACCGACAGATGAAACTGTTGGAGATGAATAAGAGACCATCGAAAAAAGTATTTACTGAAAATCTATGGACTAAACCACCGGAAGAATTTGATGTATTAATAATTTTCAAGAACTTAGTATAAGCGTATGAAATGGACTCACTAGCTAACATGGGGAATAACTCATACTTATATACTAGCAAATTGATGTGTGCATTTTTCATCTTTTTAGTACATTCATGAGTGATAATCAGTTTATCTTGTATCTCATTTGTAGTGTTTAAAATGAAGATTCTCATATAGTCATTTAGCAATAAGATACTATGCATTGTGTTAAAAGCTCTTGCATTAATAACATCTAATTTTTCTTATAACTTAAATTCATTCATCAAAAGGTTTTTAAGTTTTATCTCATTTACATCAACACTAGGTATATAATATTGATGATTAATATATGTCATACTTGTGAGACTTTATTTAAATAATCTACTAAAATTTTTTTAATGACTAAATGGTATATTATCTAATTATAGATTTTTATGTATGGATTGTCAATTTGGAAATGAATCCTTATGAATATATTATTTCATAGTGTGTGTAATATGATATACTCTTTAATGTGAAGCTGAAAAATGAGCCAAGGATTTGATAATAATTAAGGAGTGATTATGGCACATTAGAGTGTGGATGAATGGGTTGATTAAGAAAATATATAATGGAGTCTAAAAATTAAAAATTGAATAATTTTAAAACGTTATATAATTCAATTTCAATTACTCATAATGACACAATAAGAAAAGAATACAAGAATAAATAAAATAAAATAGAATGAGATAATCAGATAATCACAATCACAAGTCTAAGAAAGTAAATATACATAAAAAATTTGTTATGTGATTTGGTTTATGTGGTTTTGCCCAAACCAAATCTAAGGACTACATCCACATCTAGCCAATCCTCATACTTGAAAATCACTATTAACAAAAATATGTTATAATACCTACTTTTTTTTTCACCATGTTCAACAAAATATTTTCTAAATCATTTTCTATTAATTTTTAAGTCATTTTCTTAGCTTCTATTTACCAAAAAAAAATGACTTATAAGATACATAAATTTTTCACCAATTTAATTATTAATGGTCACCTTCGTATGCTAATTCAATGAAGATGGATCTTATAAATTTAAAATTTTATATAAATACAAGTAAAAAAATACAATTAATTTATTTCTAATTTACATAAATTTTAAATAATGTGCATGCCATCTATTAAACCAACACTCCAAGCTCCATCTAGTTTCAAATCAGAAAAGAACTTTCGAATGACTTCCATCTTTGGATGAGAGCAGATAAATTTTCCGACCAAAGTGAATTTGAAGGGTCACCTAGCTGAGATGACTCATTATCGGAGAAAAAAAAGCTGGTTTCCCGTTTTTCTTTGTTGCCTTTTTAATGAAGATAGAGTTCTCAGCTGATTCTAACCTCTCATGAATTATTGAGGGAAGAAATTTTGAGCTACATCTGGTTTAAAGGATTGATTAAGTTGCTTAAAGTTATTGTTGGCCCCTTCCAACAGTTCCAAGTAAGAGGGTTTATCCATCATTAAGTACAGTAAAATCCAGAGTAATTGTAAAACAACTCGTGAAACTCAAACTGGTAGAACAACAACTTGAGTAAAACAAGATAAAGCTTTCAACACAATGGCCACTTAAATGACCACCAAAACAAACGCCACCATGATGTACTAAAACAAAAATTCACAGACATGGCCAAAAGAAACTTAGCAAGGCAGTAGCAGTAGCCAAATGGGAAATCGGCTTTATTTTTTATAATGATTCATTTCAGCTAGTTGACCCCTTTAAACTCACTTTGTTTGGAAAATTACCATCTCTCATCCAAAGATGGAAGCCATTTGAAAGTTCTTTTCTGATTTGAGATTGGAGGGAGCATGAAGTTTTGCTTTGATAGAGAAAAAAGAACCAAGTCTAAAATTACATGTTTGCCCTACTTTAATGGAGGAATTATAGGTTATTATTATGTTTTAGTTAATGTTGCATTTTAATAGAGGAGTTATAAATCTTAATGATGTCTTTTTGTAGTCTCCAGTTGAATAGGAAAGTTAATGATCTTTATGGTGCTTTTTTATATTTATAACTGATGCTTAGCATTTTTTTTTTGTCATTTATCATTTTATCTGAAGCATTAGATTGTCTTGAGATTCATGCATAACTTTTTTGGTGTACATGTACATTGAGTGCTGATGTTTATACTTTATATTCATATGACTTTCATATGTTATGTCACCTTGTTTTCTCTCTCATTTCTTAAACAAAATATATCTATTCATTTTGTTCTATGGATAATAATATGGACCCATTAAACTTTATTATTCAACATAACAACATTTAGAACAATGAAAAAGAAATAAGTTGCCTCATTTCTATTTCCACTTACAAATGTATCATTATGTTCCACTTTGTCAAATCTTCAGACAACACATGAAGTTGCATAAAATCACTCATAAAGGCTATAATCATGCTGATTGGATGGGAAATCGAAGAGTGGGAACCAAACAAAGAGGTGATTTCCTGTTTAATACAACACCAGAAGCTTCACTCATGTCGAGTTTCTCCCCTTCCTTCTCTAGAAACTCCCAGTCAAAATAGTAGAGCAAATGTGCCAAAACTATCTCCAACGTGAATAATGCAAATTGCATCCCAGAACATATTCGCCTTCCTGCACCAAATGGCACATATTCAAAGTGCGCTCCTTTGAAGTCAATAGGATTTTGCTCGAACCTCTCAGGTCAAAACTTTTCAGGATCACCCCAATATTTTTCTTCCCTTCCTATCGCCCACATGTTAATCATCACCTTCGTCTTGGCTGATATTTCATAGCCCATAATCTCCTTGTTTTCAAGATTTTATCGGGGTAGTAGTAGTGGCCCTAGAGGGTGCAGTCTTAGCGTCCCCTTGATCACTAATTGCAAGTATGTTAGCCTACCACTTATCAACTTCTCACTTGCCAACTTTTCTAGCCCGCCATTGTGGCCAATGACTTCTCTGACTTCCCTCTGTGCCTTTTCCAGAACAGTGGGATTTTGAACCAGCTCTGACATTGCCCATTCCAAGGTTGTTGAAGTAGTCCTGCTTCCAACCATGAGTATGTCCTAGTGAATTAAATATTCAGTTACATTAAGAAACGTGCAACAAGCACAGAGATGATTGAAGTCCTAGCTAAGTATCTCACATACATTGATTACAGCCTTGATGTTGTCGTTTCAGAGTGTGAATGGTAGACTTTCTTCCTGTTGAACTCTCAAAAGAACGTCAATGAGATCCTCTTCCATCAAATGCTCGCTATCATTGTTAGAAAAGTGTTTAGCCATCTTCCTCTTGTGTTCTTCAATAATCCTTCCAGCCGTCAGATCCAAGTTATTCTGACATCGCTTCAATCTTTGTATAAATCCGGTAATACGACCTGGGGTAGAAATTCAATGAACTTTTCTACTTAACGATTGAAAAAATAAGTTTATAATGCACTTAGATTAAACTTATGAACATATATCATTAAGTATTAAACCATTGCGGGTTTTATGTATGTAATTAACAAATTATTACTTGCTATAATATTTTAACAAATAAAAACCTAAGAGGCTACTTATATGCAAACCTAAGAATGGCATCCATGGGAACAAATCCATGATGGTGAATCCCGACAAAATCTCCTCTGCATCGTCAACCGCCGATAAAAAGACCTTTTGGTCATTGCACCGATCGCCAATGGCGGCTCGAGCTATGATGTTATTGGTGGTCTCAAGCATCTTGCTGCTGAGATTGACAACAACGCCCGATGAAGCCGCTATGAGTTTGATAAGATGAGTGGTCTCGTCCTCTCTTATCACCCTGAAGGAACAAACACGTGTCATGCTAAGCAACTCCATGCTGCATAGTCGACGCATCTAGCTCCAAAATTCATTGCAAGGGCCGAATGTTATACTGTTGGTGCCATGAAAGATAGCACGAATTGAGTCGTTGAGAGGGCACGTAGCGAAATCAATGTCATGGGTCTTCATGATTTCTCTAGCGGCATTTGTGGAGGAAATGATTACGACAGAGATGCCGCCAAGTTTCAGGCGCATGATGGGGCCGTAGACCGCGGAGAGGTCGTGAAATGTCCGATGAGGAGGTCGCCGGTCGAATAAAAGGTGGAGACTTCCGAGGATGGGGAGATTCCATGGCCCCGGGGCATCCTTGCCTCCTCCTTTTATGTGCTCCTTTGAATTCATAACCTTCAGAGTGACGAAGAGGATGAGTAATGAGTCAAGAAAGAGCACATAGTAGAGAAACTCCATCTCTATTCTCTTGTAAGCCCATTCACTCACATCACCCATGTCTTTAATAACACAAACTAGGCAGAATGAAATTCATAACATTATGTCATTCTCACTAAAAATATTTCATAAGTACAGAAATTTCCAAAGCAAATGCAGAATTTCCAAAGCAAGTACAGAAATTTCCAAAGCAAGTACAGAAGTTTCCCATTTCAACACTGAAAAAAAGTGAAAAGAATAATAGATAAGATGAGATTAGGGGTGTATGCTCAGCTTGTGTTCGGCTAGTTTATATTTCGAGCTCAAAAATTATGTTCGTGTTCGGCTCGTTTGCTTAACGAGCCGAACATGAGCTGTTCACGAACAAAAAATCCTTTTAACAACCCTAATACTGTAGTCATAAGATAATAAGGGTTTGAGCAAGATTTAAAATTTATTATTTATATTAAAACATCATTTGAATCTAATTTAATAATTTTTATTCTATTTTCTTAATCAATATTTTAATTGATTATGAGTCTTTGTAGCCTTGTAGTCAATTAAATTTTTTTAAAATACTACTACTTTATATATATATATATATATATAAACTTGACGAGTAGTATTCGAGCCAAAACGAGCTGAACATGAGCTTCTTAACAAGCCGAACACGAGCTGTTCGCGAACAACGTGCCGTTTTGACAGCCCTAGATGAGATATATTTGTAAAAAACTGAAATTTAAAAGTTAGATTTGTGGATACATAAGAATTGATTGGTGGTATGTATGTAAAATCATTAAGTAGTCTTGACTATACAATAAATTCAGATAATTATATTTGTTCATGGAATATTCAAATGAAGCATAGTTTACTAGCTTGTATTACAGGAAAATGAAGAATGAAAACAAAATAAAAGGATTCCTTTGATTTCTTGCTACTCTAATGAATTTTTTTCCTCTCTTTTAATTATTTTTTTCCTCCTTAGTGCTATCTTCTCTCTCTTTCACTCTCAAGTAGGACTGTCAAAATGGCTCGTTGTTAGCGAACAGGTCATGTTCGGCTCGTCAAAAAGCTCGTGTTTGATTCGTTCGCTAAGTTAACGAGTCGTACACAAACACTTTTTTTTTTGTGTTTGATATATAAAAGAGTCGAACATAAGCAAAGATTTGTTTATTCGTGTTCCGCATATATATATATATATTGATGAGTAGTTTTTTTTTTTAAAAAAAATTAATCGACTACCAGGCTATAAAGATTTACAATCAATTGAAATTATTATTTTAAAAAATTGAATAAAAATATATCAAATTATATTTAAATGATGTTTTAATATAAACAATAGGATTTAAATCTTGCCCTAACTCTTAACATCTAGCGGATGCGTGATTAAACTTTGTCAAAATGCCTCTTTGTTCGCGAACAACTTGTGTTCGACTCGCTAAGAAAACAAACCGAACACGAACACACTTTCTGTGTTCGAAATATAAACAAGATGAACATGAACAGTGATATTTTTTAAAGATACGAACATGAATTAAGCTTGAGCTCGCTTGTGTTAGGGTCCTTTACACCACTTCTCTCAAGTTTCAATCTCTACTTAAACTTATACTCACTCTCTACACACACACAAAATAGGTCCAAGTCTCATATCAGGCTCCTTACAGTCAAATATTAGAGTCAACAAAAATCCAACTAAAGTAAATCCTAATGCCATACCGATAAATAACTCATCTGTGTCTAAAATGATTTCAGAATTGAATTTCATGGGATGGACACATTGTGATGCCCATTTTACAGTGCCTAAGTACAAGGCTCTCTAATTTTTTGGGTTAATTCTATGTAGGGATGTAAACAAGCCGAACACGAGCGAGCCATGCTCAATTCGTGTTCGGCTCGGTTTTATTTCGAGCTCAAAAAGTGTGTTCGGG
>NW_018165029.1:196133-196581 GCF_001263595.1 Phalaenopsis equestris | reverse complement strand
ACTTGATGAGTAGTATTTCGAGCCAAAACGAGCCGAACACGAACGAACACATCTTTGTTCGTGTTCGGCTCGTTAACTTATCGAACGAAATTAACGAGCCGAACACGAGCTTCTTAACGAGCCGAACACGAGCTGTTCACGAACAACGAGCCATTTTGACAGCCCTAATTCTATGGGTATCTCTTAGGATTTCTAAAGAATTTATTCATACTTCAGATCTCGTGGCACTCCAAAACTAGCATCCCAGCGCTATTTCTAGCACCTCAGCACTACACAACTAACACCATAGTAGTGTGCTTTTATTTCTATACATATTTCCATATGATTTGGTGTTGTGGAGTAGATGAATGTAGGACCTAAGCACGCCCTCAAATTAAGATTTAATGATTAATGTTAGTTTAATGATTAAGAGAACATCCACATAAATCTTAATATATATATATATATA
>NW_018165029.1:194360-196007 GCF_001263595.1 Phalaenopsis equestris | reverse complement strand
AAGCTTTTATATATATATATATATATATATATTATTTTTGAAAAAATAATACATCAATCAATCATTTGTTTGTTTGATTTATTTGTGCACCAATATTTTTAGCCAAAAGGAAAATATATTGTAAATAAAGAACAATGTTTTTAATAAAGGCTAGATTCTCACTTTCTAGTAGATAAATTTTTATTTGATGATAATTAGAGAGTATATCAAGAAATCTCATAACTAAATATCTAATTTTAGAGTCGACATAAACATCAATTCTAAGTAAAGAATAGTTATCATTTAGGCGGGTCAAACTACCAATTTTCATTAGACTTCTACATGATCTTAGTGTGTGTGTGCATGCGCGCGTGCGTGTCTATATATATATACACATACATACATGCATTCATATATTGATACATACATGCATATATCTATTTATTTATTTATTTCCGTCTTAGCTACGTGCTCCTTTTCTTATTTTCTATTTATATTATGAACAAATTGATCCATTTGATTTTGGTTGATATTGAATGTTATTGGTTGATACTAAGTATTTTTTTCGTTTGTGTTGTGTAGAAATATACATTGTGTGTTGCCTATCTTGGTTGTCTTTAAGTTTACAATATAAACATATTCGTTGCTTGATTTTACATTGTGGTCGACATCATGGACAATTGTAAGAACTTTATTTACAACATGATAATTAGTTGTTTTGGCTGTCCGAGCCCAATTTCAATGATACAAAACTCTAGTATCCTCATTTATAGAATGAGTTCCATTGGCTCGTCATGATCAATTAGCACTCCAAAACATCTTATTTATTGTCATTGTCGACTACAATGTAAATTACTCGGCCGCTATAGGGGGGGAAATAGAAGTAGAAGATTATACAGGAAAATGGTATGACGAACTTGTTTAAGCGGCTTCTCATGTTGCTCGTGAAAGAGGAACATATTCCGTAAAATACTCGTTTAGAAATAATGTATCTATCAAATATGTATTTTATCAAACGAAACTTCTCATTGTCGTTGTGAACGTATTCGTACAGGTGCCTATTACAGATCCACATACGTATACGAGTATTTCAAGCTTTTTTCAGAAATATTTTCAGCACAACATATTATACATATATGCCATCACATTTATGTATAAAATATATATATCACTTTTTAAAAATTAAAATTAGGATAATTTTTAATGTGATGTGAGAGAATTGAGTTGTGCAAAATAAAAGGTATAATTTAGTTGTTAGAGGTGTAAATACATAAAAATTGGATGGTATGTATGTAAATGCTACATAAAAAATTAGAGGTAAATTCAAAGCCATCAAATGAAATTTCTCAATTTATACCAACGATGTCGATTGGAGTTAACACCGACACCTAGAAATTTTGTTCGTCTGGTGAAGCGGCGGGACACGAACATCTCCAGAAGTTATTTCACAAGAACGATAAATTTTCGTTATTTCAAGTCGTAGTTGACGTCTTCCAATTTAACGAACACGGCTTCTCGAAAAAATTGTTGGAACGAAGAAACTGCTTGAACAAGACAACATAAGCTCCCTAAACAATATAAGCAATGTCTTACCACCCAATTTCTAAGATGTTAAATAAAAAAAACTGGCATTTACATCCACCCAATTTCTAAGTATTTACATATCTA
>NW_018165029.1:189588-193209 GCF_001263595.1 Phalaenopsis equestris | reverse complement strand
TGCCCGTCCACCAGCTACACCGCCCGCCGACGCTACGAATCGCCTTTTTAAGCTCGTCGCGGCTGATTCGCCCATCGCCGTCGGCGTCAAAGCTCATGAGCCACTCTTTGAACTCCTCCATCGTCATGCCGGAGTTCAAGGAACGCGTGTGTTTGATAGCCATGGCAGCTGAAGGAAGAAAGGAGAGAAAATAGGAGACAAGTTCAAGTTGTTTACTTACAGTTTATATAGAGGTGCATTTAAATACATACTATTCAATTCCTACATATGCAGACACATCTAACACCTAAGCTTCACTTTTCATATTTATACCACCCAAATCTTCAATATTACATAAAAGAAAGGGAAATTTACATACGTATCACGGAATTCTAATGTATTTACGTATCCACACAAAAACTTAGATATTTACCAGCATACCACTTTACCTATGCATGAAATGGTGGATTTTACTTTCGAACAGTGACAATTGGTGATAGTTTTGATGTGATAGAAAAAAATTGAGCAGTATGTGAGTAAATATGAAGATTTGAGTGTGAGATATGTAAATACAGAAGAATTATACGCTATGTATGTAAATGCTCCTAAAGAATATCAGCATTTTAACTTTAAAAAATGTCAAGTAAATCTTTTTCATGCATGGTTTGTGTGGTATTAATGTAAAAATTAAAGTTTGAGGGTTAGATATGCAAATACATAAGAATTGGGTGGTATGTATATGTAAATCTTTATATAAAGAATTGTCAATGCTATTGGGGAGGGAGAAGCTTCATGGCATGAAGTGGGTGTTATTGTGCACTTTATTCCATGTTATCCATTAGAATATATGTGCTTTTTTTTTTTCTTAATTTACTTTCTTAGCACATAATTTTATGTATTTACATATCTCACATCTAAAACTTTCATATTTACATGCATAACATTTTGGTGCTCTAAAGCTATTACGTGCAGATGTCTCTTTCACTTTTAAAGAATGATAATAGTGCTATTATTTATTCGATATCAAAGATTTAAGTGTTATATGTGTAAAATATAAAAGTATAGGTGTGAGATGTAAATACATTAGAATTGTGTGCTATTTATGCCAATGCCCCTAAAAAGTTATGTATATGTTGTAAATCAACACATAAACATGATTCAACATCTAAATTATAGGAAAAGAATGGGTAGGATATGATGATTAAATTTTTGGGACATATGCATATATGCCCCCCAATTCCTATGTATTTACATATCTAACTTCTAAAATTTACATTTTTTTTTTACATTTATATGACCCAAATCTTTCAAATCATATCAGAAATACCACTATTTTAATCATTAACAGTGAAACACACATGAAAATTGAAAATTAGGCGTTAGATAAATAGGAATTAAGTGGCATGCATGCAGATCTTCCTCAAAACAATTGAATTAGCTTATGAAAAATTAATCAGAATCTAAATTACACTAATCTCAAAGCAAATCAATCGGCTGAGATCAACCATGACCAATAGTACCTCACACACACAAGGGTGTTGGAAAACTTCCATACAAGTGGAAGTGACCGTTAATATGCAGAAACTCTCTTAAGAGAGGAAGATTATTACAGTACCAAATGTGATAAACATGCTTGAAAAAACGGGAGATTTACATACATACCACTCAATTCCGATGTATTTACATATATACCACCTAAACTACAATATTTACATACATAACACCTCATGCATGAAAAGGCGTATTTCACTTTTATAAAAATTAAAATGATGGTATTTTTTATGTGATATGAGAGATTGGGTAGATTTGTAAATTCATAAGAATTGATTGGTATGTAGTTAAATACCCCAAAAAAGAACTTTTGTTCTAGATAGTAAGCAATAGCCATCATAGCTTGAAAAAATAAAACACTTCTAAAGAACCAAATGTGGTAAATATGATTAGAAAATAAAAGAGTAAAGTGCCAAAATAGTCCCAAACTTGCAATTGCCATAATATCTTCTACATTACCTTTTTTTCCCCCCTTAAAGTTAAGCAGTATTTTGTTAAATTTACATATCCAACGCCTAAACTTCATTTTTTTTACATTCATACCGCCCAAATCTTCCATATCACATCAAAAAAACCACCATTCAACTTCTAAAATGTGAAATACACCATTTCATTAAGGTGATATGTATGTAAAAATTGAAGTTTAGGTGTTGATATGCAAATACATAGGATTTACTTGGTATGTATGTAAATCTTCCTTTCTTTTAATGTTAGCTATGGGTTTAATCAATCATATTGGACTGAAACCTAACTAAAGAATCTCAGAGCAAGCTTTGCAAAAAGTTTGATTCTTGCACCAGCAGACCAAAGCTTTTACTGATTCTTTTCAAGGGAACATTAATACAGAATCTTATGCAGTGGGGAAAGCATTGCAAAAGATGCAAAATGCATCAATTTAATTGAGCATAACTTAGGGCATATGCAATTTTCTAAATGGCATGGATGTAATTTTCCCTTAAAGCTTAAATGAGGCATGTGAACTTAGAAGAGAATATTAAATTGGGGGCATTTACATACATGCCACACAATTATTATGTATTTACATAACTAAGAACCTAAAGTTTCTTATTTACAAGCATGGCAGTAAAATCTTTAATATCTTATCAAACAGATTACTATTACTTAGTGTCCGTTTGAGGCAGCGATTTTCGCGCGGCACGGTCTTAAACCGAGAATATGCGCGCGAGTTTGGTGTTTGGATTTTGCGTTCGCGGCCTCCCGCCGCTAAAAAAGGAAGAACGCGAGCCACAGGATCAACCCCGCTGCCCCGAGTTATAGAGCGGCTTTTACCTCCCTTGTCCCACGCTATGTAGCGGCTTTTACCTCCTTTGCCTCGCGCTCCCCAGTCTCTCGCGATCGAGTCTCTTCTGAACTACGTCTCGTAAAGCCGCTCTGCTCGCTGATCTCAATCATCTCACGAAGCCCCCTGCGCTCCCTCGAAGCTCGATAATGGCAAAGTTCTGACCGAGACACGTGCGAGGGCCGGAGTCGAAGGGCATGTATGTTTGGGGAGACGGCAGGCGCTGAAGACGCCGTGTTCGAATCTCTCGAGGCTGAATTCGACGGTGTCGGAGCCCTAAATGTTGGGATTGAGATGCATCGTGGGGATGGGGATGAATATATTGATGCCTTTTGGCAAGTTTAGGGTTCTCAGTTTGAGGTCTTAGAGAGCTTCAGTTGCCACCACGGCTCTGGGAGGATAAAGACGGAGAGCCTCTTGGATCACTATAGCTAGCTGATACGGAATAAAGGGAGAGTAAATTTAATTCTGATATTATTTTGGAGAAGTTAATTAATTTAATGAAACATTAATTCTCTCTCTCTCTCTATATCTAAGATTTACATGCATACCACCTAATTCCTACATATTTACATATCTCATGTTTAACCTTCAGTTTTTACATATAAGTCACTTAGCATATGCATGAAAAATATATATATTTCACTTTTTTTAAGTTGAAAGAGTGATATTTTTTAGGTGATATAAAAATTTGAGTGGTAAAAATAAACTTTAGGTGTTAGATATACAAATACATAAGAATTTTATATAATATGTATGAAAATACCCAATTTATATGATATGTTTTAAAC